>NW_027552871.1:0-53770 GCF_045843805.1 Urocitellus parryii | reverse complement strand
TATCCATATAGGAGAAATAGAGTGAAACCTAAACATGAAAAGGGTTACTGCCAAGGAACGGTTTAAGCTAGAAGAACGAAATTTGGAGAGCCAAGTGGGATTGGTGTACTGATCATTACCTACAAGTATCATCAAGATTGGGTGAAAAAATGTTTGCTGAGATTTCAGGAAACTCGTAGTTTTTTGGAAGCTTGGCAACCCCTTTCAATGAAAGTGATTCTCGTCAGTCTCTGCTTGTGGCTACTTCAATAGGACACAAACCATAGCGATAAAACTTGGAACTACATTATTGTGCCAAGTTTCAAAGAGCTAGCACAAACCGTGTTTGATTTAGAGTTCCAACAACTTGTATCCATATAGGAGAAAACAGAGTGAAACCTAAATATGAAAACTGTTACTGCAAAGGAACGGTTTAACCTAGAAGAACGAAATTTGGTGAGCCAAGTGGGATTGGTGTACTGATCATTACCTGCCAGTATCATCAAGATTGGGTGAAAAAATGTTTGCTGAGATTTCAGGAAACTCGTAGTTTTTTGGAAGCTTGGCAACCCTTTTCAATGAAAGTGAATCTCGTCAGTCTCTGCTTGGGGCTACTTCAATAGGACACAAACCGTAGCGATAGAACTTGGAACTACATTATTGCGCATAGTTTCAAAGAGCTAGCATGAACCGTGTTTGCTTTAGAGTTCCAACTACATGTATCCATATAGGAGAAAACAGAGTGAAACCTAAACATGAAAAAGGTTACTGCAAAGGAACGGTTTAAGCTAGAAGAACGAAATTTGGTGAGCCAAGTGGGATTGGTGTACTGATCATTACCTGCCAGTATCATCAAGATTGGGTGAAAAAATGTTTGCTGAGATTTCAGGAAACTCGTAGTTTTGTGGAAGCTTGGCAACCCCTTTCAATGAAAGTGATTCTCGTCAGTCTGTGCTTGGGGCTACTTCAATAGGTCACAAACCATAGCGATAGAACTTGGAACAACATTATTGTGCCAAGTTTCAAAGAGCTAGCACAAACCGTGTTTGATTTAGAGTTCCAACTACAAGTATCCATATAGGAGAAAACAGAGTGAAACCTAAACATGAAAAGGGTTACTGCAAAGAACGTTTTACCTAGAAGAACGAAATTTGGTGATCCAAGTGGGATTGGTGTACTGATCAATACCTGCCAGTATCCATCAAGATGGGTTCAAAAATTGTTTGCTGAGATTTCAGGAAAATCGTAGGTTTTTGGAAGCTTGGCAACCCCTTTCAATGAAAGTGATTCTCGTCAATCTCTGCTTGGGGCTAGTTCAATAGGACACAAACCATAGCGATAGAACATGGAACTACATTTTTGTGCCAAAGTTCAAAGAGCTAGCTCAAACTGTGTTTGATTTAGTGTTCCAAATACATGTATCCATATAGGAAAAAACAGAGTGAAACCAAAACCTGAAAAGGTTACTGCAAAGGAACGGTTTAAGCTAGAAGAACGAAATTTGGAGAGCCAAGTGGAATTCGTGTACTGATCATTACCTGCAAGTATCATCAAGATTGGGTGAAAAAATGTTTGCTGAGATTCAGGAAACTCGTAGTTTTTTGGAAGCTTGGCAACGCCTTTCAATGAAAGTGATTCTCGTCGGTCTCTGCTTGGGGCTACTTCAATAGGACACAAACCATAGCGATAGAACTTGGAACTACATTATTGTGCCAAGTTTCAAAGAGCTAGCACAAACCATGTTTGATTTAGTGTTCCAAATACATGTATCCATATAGGAAAAAAACAGAGTGAAACCTAAACCTGAAAAGGGTTACTGCAAAGGAACTAAGCTAGAAGATCGAAATTTGGAGAGCCAAGTGGGATTGGTGTACTGATCATTACCTGCCAGTATCATCAAGATTGGGTGAAAAAATGTTTGCTGAGATTTCAGGAAACTCGTAGTTTTTTGGAAGCTTGGCAAACCTTTTCAATGAAAGTGATTCTCGTCAGTCTCTGCTTGGGGCTACTGCAATAGGACACAAACCCTAGCGATAGAACTTGGAACTACATTATTGTGCCAAGTTTCAAAGAGCTAGCACGAACCGTGTTTGATTTAGAGTTCCAAAAACATGTATCCATATAGGAGAAAACAGAGTGAAACCTAAACATGAAAACGGTGATTGCAAAGAATGGTTTAACCTAGAAGAACGAAATTTGGTGAGCCAAGTGGGATTGGTGTACTGATCAATACCTGCCAGTATCATCAAGATTGTTTGAAAAAATGTTTGCTGAGATTTCAGGAAACTCATAGTTCTTTGGAAGCTTGGCAACCCTTTCAATGAAAGTGATTCTCGTCAGTCTCTGCTTGTGGCTACTTCAATAGGACACAAACCATAGCGATAGAACTTGGAACTACATTATTGTGCCAAGTTTCAAAGAGCTAGCACAAACCGTGTTTGATTTAGAGTTCCAACAACTTGTATCCATATAGGAAAAAACAGAGTGAAAACTAACTTGAAAAGGGTTACTGCAAAGGAACTGTTTAAGCTAGAAGAACGAAATTTGGAGAGCCAAGTGGGATTGGTATACTGATCATTACCTGCATGTATCATCAAGATTGGGTGAAAAAATGTTTGCTGAGATTTCAGGAAACTCGTACTTTTTTGGAAGCTTGGCAACCCTTTTCAATGAAAGTGATTCTCGTCAGTATCTGCTTGGGGCTACTTCAATATGACACAAACCGTAGCGATAGAACTTGGAACTACATTATTGCGCATAGTTTCAAAGAGCTAGCATGAACCTGTTTGCTTTAGAGTTCCAACTACATGTATCCATATAGGAGAAAACAGAGTGAAACCTAAACATGAAAAAAGGTTACTGCAAAGGAACGTTTTAAGCTAAAAGAACGAAATTTGGTGAGCCAAGTGGGATTGGTGTACTGATCATTACCTGCCAGTATCATCAAGATTGGGTGAAAAAATGTTTGCTGAGATTTCAGGAAACTCGTAGTTTTGTGAAGCTTGGCAACCCCTTTCAATGAAAGTGATTCTCGTCAGTCTGTGCTTGGGGCTACTTCAATAGGTCACAAACCATAGCGATAGAACTTGGAACAACATTATTGTGCCAAGTTTCAAAGAGCTAGCACAAACCGTGTTTGATTTAGAGTTCCAACTACAAGTATCCATATAGGAGAAAACAGAGTGAAACCTAAACATGAAAACGGTTACTGCAAAGAAAGTTTTACCTAGAAGAACGAAATTTGGTGAGCCAAGTGGGATTGGTGTACTGATCAATACCTGCCAGTATCATCAAGATGGGTTCAAAAATTGTTTGCTGAGATTTCGGGAAACTCGTAGTTTTTTGGAAGCTTGGCAACCCCTTTCAATGAAAGTGATTCTCGTCAGTCACTGCTTGGGGCTACTTCAATAGGACACAAACCGTAGCGATAGAACTTGGAACTACATTATTGTGCCAAGTTTCAAAGAGCAAGCACAAACCATGTTTGATTAGAGTTCCAAATACATGTATCCATATAGGAGAAAAGAGAGTGAAACCTAAACATGAAAACGGTTATTGCAAAGGAATGGTTTAACCTAGAAGAACGAAATTTGGTGTGCCAAGTGGGATTGGTGTACTGATCATTACCTGCCAGTATCATCAATATTGGTCGAAAAAATGTTTGCTGAGATTTCAGGAAACTCATAGTTCTTTGGAAGCTTGGCAACCCCTTTCAATGAAAGTAATTCTCGTCAGTCTCTGCTTGGGGCTACTTCAATAGACACAAAGCATAGCGATAGAACTTGGAACTACATTATTGTGCCAAGTTTCAAAGAGCTAGCACAAACCGTGTTTGATTTAGAGTTCCAAATACATGTATCCATATAGGAGAAAACAGAGTGAAACCTAAATATGAAAACGGTTACTGCAAAGGAACGGTTTAACCTAGAAGAACGAAATTTGGTGAGCCAAGTGGTATTGGTGTACTGATCAATACCTGCCAGTATTATCAATATTGGTTCAAAAATTGTTTGATGAGATTTCAGGAAACTCGTAGTTTTTGGAAGCTTGGGAACCCCTTTCAATGAAAGTGATTCTCATCAGTCTCTGCTTGGGGCTACTTCAATAGGACACAAACCATAGCGATAGAACTTGGAACTACATTATTGTGCCAAGTTTCATAGAGCTAGCACGAGCCGTGTTTGATTTAGAGTTCCAACAACATGTATCCATATAGGAGAAAACAGAGTGAAACCTAAACATGAAAAACGGTTACTGCAAAGGAACGGTTTAAGCTAGATGAACGAAATTTGGTGAGCCAAGTGGGATTGGTGTACTGATCATTACCTGTCAGTATCATCAAGATTGGGTGAAAAAATGTTTGCTGAGATATCAGGAAACTCGTAGTTTTTTGGAAGCTTGGCAACCCCTTTCAATGAAAGTGATTCTCGTCAATCTCTGCTTGGGGCTAGTTCAATAGGACACAAACCATAGCGATAGAACATGGAACTAACATTTTTGTGCCAAGTTTCAAAGAGCTAGCTCAAACTGTGTTTGATTTAAGTGTTCCAAATACATGTATCCATATAGGAAAAAACAGAGTGAAACCAAAACCTGAAAAGGGTTACTGCAAAGGAACGGTTTAAGCTAGAAGAACGAAATTTGGAGAGCCAAGTGGGATTCGTGTACTGATCATTACCTGCAAGTATCATCAAGATTGGGTGAAAAAATGTTTGCTGAGATTTCAGGAAACTCGTAGTTTTTTGGAAGCTTGGCAACGCCTTTCAATGAAAGTGATTCTCGTCAGTCTCTGCTTGGGGCTACTTCAATAGGACACAAACCATAGCGATAGAACTTGGAACTACATTATTGTGCCAAGTTTCAAAGAGCTAGCCACAAACCATGTTTGATTTAGTGTTCCAAATACATGTATCCATATAGGAAAAAAAACAGAGTGAAACCTAAACCTGAAAAGGGTTACTGCAAAGGAACTGTTTAAGCTAGAAGATCGAAATTTGGAGAGCCAAGTGGGATTGGTGTACTGATCATTACCTGCCAGTATCATCAAGATTGGGTGAAAAATGTTTGCTGAGATTTCAGGAAACTCGTATTTTTTTCGAAGCTTGGCAAACCTTTTCAATGAAAGTGATTCTCGTCAGTCTCTGCTTGGGGCTACTGCATTAGGACACAAACCCTAGCGATAGAACTTGGAACTACATTATTGTGCCAAGTTTCAAAGAGCTAGCACGAACCGTGTTTGATTTAGAGTTCCAACAACATGTATCCATATAGGAGAAAACAGAGTGAAACCTAAATATGAAAACGGTTACTGCAAAGGAACGGTTTAAGCTAGAAGAAGGAAATTTGGTGAGCCAAGTGGGATTGGTGTACTGATCAATACCTGCCAGTATCATCAAAATTGGGTGAAAAAATGTTTGCTGAGATTTCAGGAAACTCGTAGTTTTTTGGAAGCTTGGCAACCCCTTTCAATGAAAGTGATTCTCGTCAGTCTCTGCTTGAGGCTACGTCAATAGGACACAAACCATAGCGATAGAACTTGGAACTACATTTTTGTGCCATGTTTCAAAGAGCTAGCACAAACCTTGTTTGATTTAGTGTTCCAAATACGTGTATCCATATAGGAAAACACAGAGTGAAACCTAAACCTGAAATGGGTTACTGCAAAGGAACGGTTTAAGCTAGAAGAACGAAATTTGGTGAGCCAAGTGGGATTGGTGTACTGATCATTTCCTGCCAGTATCATCAAGATTGGGTGAAAAAATGTTTGCTGAGATTTCAAGAAATTCTTAGTTTTTTGGAAGCTTGGCAACGCCTTTCAATGAAAGTGATTCTCGTCAGTCTCTGCTTGGGGCTACTTCAATAGGACACAAACCATAGCGATAGAACTTGGAACTACATTATTGTGCCAAGTTTCAAAGAGCTAGCACAAACCATGTTTGATTTAGAGTTCCAAATACATGTATCCATATAGGAGAAAACAGAGTGAAACCTAAATATGAAAACGGTTACTGCAAAGGAACGTTTTAACCTAGAAGAACGAAATTTGGTGAGCCAAGTGGGATTGGTGTACTGATCAATACCTGCCACTATCATCAAGATTGGTTCAAAAATTGTTTGTTGAGATTTCAGGAAACTCGTAGTTTTTTGGAAGCTTGGCAACCCCTTTCAATGAAAGTGATTCTCGTCAGTCTCTGCTTGGGGCTACTTCAATAGGACACAAACAGTAGCGATAGAACTTGGAACTACATTATTGTGCCAAGTTTCAAAGAGCTAGCACAAAACCGTGTTTGATTTAGAGTTCCAACTACATGTATCCATATAGGAAAAAACAGAGTGAAACCTAAACATGACAACGGTTACTGCAAAGTAACGGTTTAACCTAGAATAACGAAATTTGGTGAGCCAAGTGGGATTGGTGTACTGATCATTACCTGCCAGTATCATCAAGATTGGGTGAAAAAATGTTTGCTGAGATTTCAGGAAACTCGTACTTTTTTGGAAGCTTGGCAACCCTTTTCAATGAAAGTGATTCTCGTCAGTATCTGCTTGGGGCTACTTCAATGGGACACAAACCGTAGCGATAGAACTTGGAACTACATTATTGCGCATAGTTTCAAAGAGCTAGCATGAACCGTGTTTGCTTTAGAGTTCCAACTACATGTATCCATATAGGAGAAAACAGAGTGAAACCTAAACATGAAAAAGGTTACTGCAAAGGAACGGTTTAAGCTAGAAGAACGAAATTTGGTGAGCCAAGTGGGATTGGTGTACTGATCATTACCTGCAAGTATCACAAGATTGGGTGAAAAAATGTTTGCTGAGATTTCAGGAAACTCGTAGTTTTTTGGAAGCTTGGCAACCCCTTTCAATGAAAGAGATTCTCGTCAGTCTCTGCTTGGGCTACTTCAATAGGACACAAACCATAGCGATAGAACTTGGAACTACATTTTTGTGCCAAGTTTCAAAGAGCTAGCACAAACCGTGTTTGATTTAGTGTTCCAAATACGTGTATCCATATAGGAAAAAAACAGAGTGAAACCTAAACCTGAAAAGGGTTACTGCAAAGGAACGGTTTAAGCTAGAAGAACGAAATTTGGTGAGCCAAGTGGGATTGGTGTACTGATCTTTTCCTGCCAGTATCATCAAGATTGGTTCAAAAAATGTTTGCTGAGATTTGAGGAAACTCGTACTTTTTTGGAAGCTTGGCAAGCCCTTTCAATGAAAGTGATTCTCGTCAGTCTCTGCTTGGGGCTACTTCAATAGGACACAAACCGTAGCGAAAAAACTTGGAACTACATTATTTTGCCAAGTTTCAAAGAGCTAGCACAAACCATGTTTGATTTAGTGTTCCAACTACATGTATCCATATAGGAGAAAAGAGAGTGAAACCTAAACATGAAAACGGTGATTGCAAAGAATGGTTTAACCTAGAAGAACGAAATTTGGTGAGCCAAGTGAGATTGGTGTACTGATCAATACCTGCCAGTATCATCAAGATTGTTTGAAAAAATGTTTGCTGAGATTTCAGGAAACTCATAGTTCTTTGGAAGCTTGGCAACCCCTTTCAATTAAAGTGATTCTCGTCAGTCTCTGCTTGGGGCTACTTCAATAGGACACAAACCATAGCGATAGAACTTGAAACTACATTATTGTGCCAAGTTTCAAAGAGCTAGCACAAACCATGTTTGATTTAGAGTTCCAAATACATGTATCCATATAGGAGAAAACAGAGTGAAACCTAAATATGAAAACGGTTACTGCAAAGGAACAGTTTAACCTAGAAGAACGAAATTTGGTGAGCCAAGTGGGATTGGTGTACTGATCATTACCTGCCAGTATCATCAATATTGGTTGAAAAAAAATGTTTGCTGAGATTTCAGGAAACTCATAGTTCTTTGGAAGCTTGGCAACCCCTTTCAATGAAAGTGATTCTCGTCAGTCTCTGCTTGGGGCTACTTCAATAGGACACAAAGCATAGCGATAGAACTTGGAACTACATTATTGTGCCAAGTTTCAAAGTGCTAGAACAAACCGTGTTTGATTTGAGTTCCAAATACATGTATCCATATAGGGAGAAAACAGAGTGAAACCTAAATATTAAAACGTTTACTGCAAAGGAACGGTTTAACGTAGAAGAACGAAATTTGGTGAGCCAAGTGGTATTGGTGTACTGATCAATACCTGCCAGTATTATCAAGATTGTTTCAAAAATTGTTTGATGAGATTTCAGGAAACTCGTAGTTTTTTGGAAGCTTGGGAACCCCTTTCAATGAAAGTGATTCTCGTCAGTCTCTGCTTGGGCTACTTCAATAGGACACAAACCATAGCGATAGAACTTGGAACTACATTATTGTGCCAAGTTTCAAAGAGCTAGCACAAACCGTGGTTGATTTAGAGTTCCAACTACATGTATCCTATAGGAGAAAATAGACTGAAACCTAAACATGAAAAGGGTTACTGCAAAGGAACGGTTTAAGATACAAGAACGAAATTTGGTGAGCCCAGTGGGATTGGTGTACTGATCATTACCTGCAAGTATCATCAAGATTGGGTGAAAAAATGTTTGCTGAGATTTCAGGAAACTCTATAGTTTTTTGGAAGCTTGGCAACCCCTTTCAATGAAAGTGATTCTCGTCAGTTTCTGCTTGGGGCTACTTCAATAGGACACAAACCGTAGCGATAGAACTTGGAACTACATTATTGTGCCAAGTTTCATAGAGCTAGCACGAGCCGTGTTTGATTTAGAGTTCCAACAACATGTATCCATATAGGAGGAAAAACAGAGTGAAACCTAAACATGAAAACGGTTACTGCAAAGGAACGGTTTAAGCTAGATGAACGAAATTTGGTGAGCCAAGTGGGATTGGTGTACTGATCATTACCTGTCAGTATCATCAAGATTGGGTGAAAAAATGTTTGCTGAGATATCAGGAACTCGTAGTTTTTTGGAAGCTTGGCAACCCCTTTCAATGAAAGTGATTCTCGTCAATCTCTGCTTGGGGCTAGTTCAATAGGACACAAACCATAGCGATAGAACATGAAACTACATTTTTGTGCCAAGTTTCAAAGAGCTAGCACAAACTGTGTTTGATTTAGTGTTCCAAAAACATGTATCCATATAGGAAAAAACAGAGTGAAACCAAAACATGAAAAGGGTTACTGCAAAGGAACGGTTTAAGCTAGAAGAACGAAATTTGGAGAGCCAAGTGGGATTCGTGTACTGATCATTACCTGCAAGTATCATCAAGATTGGGTGAAAAAATGTTTGCTGAGATTTCAGGAAACTCGTAGTTTTTTGGAAGCTTGGCAACCCCTTTCAATGAAAGTGATTCTCGTCAGTCTCTGCTTGGGGCTACTTCAAAAGGACACAAACCATAGCGATAGAACTTGGAACTACATCATTGTGCCAAGTTTCAAAGAGCTAGCACAAACCATGTTTGATTTAGTGTTCCAAATACATGTATCCATATAGGAAAAAAACAGAGTGAAACCTAAACCTGAAAAGGGTTACTGCAAAGGAACTGTTTAAGCTAGAAGAACGAAATTTGGAGAGCCAAGTGGGATTGGTGTACTGATCATTACCTGCCAGAATCATCAAGATTGGGTGAAAAAATGTTTGCTGAGATTTCAGGAAACTCGTAGTTTTTTGGAAGCTTGGCAAACCTTTTAAATGAAAGTGATTCTCGTCAGTCTCTGCTTGGGGCTACTGCAATAGGACACAAACCCTAGCGATAGAACTTGGAACTACATTATTGTGCCAAGTTTCAAAGAGCTAGCACAAACCGTGTTTGATTTAGAGTTCCAAATACATGTATCCATATAGGAGAAAACAGAGTGAAACCTAAATATGAAAACGGTTACTGCAAAGGAACGGTTTAACCTAGAAGAACGAAATTTGGTGAGCCAAGTGGGAATGGTGTACTGATCAATACCTGCCAGTATCATCAAGATTGGTTCAAAAATTGTTTGCTGAGATGTCAGGAAACTCGTACTTTTTTGGAAGCTTGGCAACCCCTTTCAATGAAAGTGATTCTCGTCAGTCTCTGCTTGGGGCTACTTCAATAGGACACAAACCATAGCGATAGAACTTGGAACTACATTATTGTGCCAAGTTTCAAAGAGCTAGCACAAACCGTGTTTGATTTAGAGTTCCAACTACATGTATCCATATAGGAGAAAATAGAGTGAAACCTAAACATGAAAAGGGTTACTGCAAAGGAACGGTTTAAGATAGAAGAACGAAATTTGGTGAGCCCAGTGGGATTGGTGTACTGATCATTACCTGCAAGTATCATCAAGATTGGGTGAAAAAATGTTTGCTGAGATTTCAGGAAACTCGTAGTTTTTTGGAAGCTTGGCAACCCCTTTCAATGAAAGTGATTCTCGTCAGTTTCTGCTTGGGGCTACTTCAATAGGACACAAACCCTAGTGATAGAACTTGGAACTACATTATTGTGCCAAGTTTCAAAGAGCTAGCACAAACCGTGTTTGATTTAGAGTTCCAAATACATGTATCCATATAGGAGAAAACAGAGTGAAACCTAAATATGAAAACGGTTACTGCAAAGGAACGGTTTAACCCTAGAAGAACGAAATTTGGTGAGCCAAGTGGGATTGGTGTACTGATCATTACCGGCAAGTATCATCAAGATGGGGTGAAAAAAATATGTGCTGAGATTTCAGGAAACTTGTAGTTTTTTGGAAGCTTGGCAACCCCTTTCAATTGAAAGTGATTTTCGTCAGTCTCTGCTTGGGGCTACTTCAATAGGACACAAACCATAGCGATAGAACTTGGAACTACATTATTGTGCCAAGTTTCAAAGAGCTAGCACAAACCATGATTGATTTAGTGTTCAAATGCATGTATCCATATAGGAAATAAACAGAGTGAAACCTAAACCTGAAAAGGGTTACTGCAAAGGAACTGTTTTAAGCTAGAAGAACGAAATTTGGAGAGCCAAGTGGGATTGATGTACTGATCATTACCTGCCAGTATCATCAAGATTGGGTGAAAAAATGTTTGCTGAGATTTCAGGAAACTCGTAGTTTTTTGGAAGCTTGGCAAACCTTTTCAATGAAAAGTGATTCTCGTCAGTCTCTGCTTGGGGCTACTTCAATAGGACACAAACCCTAGCGATAGAACATGGAACTACATTATTGTGCCAAGTTTCAAAGAGCTAGCACAAACCGTGTTTGATTTAGAGTTCCAAATACATGTATCCATATAGGAGAAAACAGAGTGAAACCTAAATATGAAAACGGTTACTGCAAAGGAACGGTTTAACCTAGAAGAACGAAATTTGGTGAGCCAAGTGGGATTGGTGTACTGATCAATACCTGCCAGTATCATCAAGATTGGTTCAAAAATTGTTTGCTGAGATGTCAGGAAACTCGTAGTTTTTTGGAAGCTTGGCAACCCCTTTCAATGTAAGTGATTCTCGTCAGTCTCTGCTTGGGGCTACTTCAATAGGACACAAACCATAGCGATAGAACGTGGAACTACATTATTGTGCCAAGTTTCAAAGAGCTAGCACAAACCGTGTTTGATTTAGAGTTCCAACAACATGTATCCATATAGGAAAAAACAGAGTGAAACCTAACATGAAAAGGGTTACTGCAAAGGAACTGTTTAAGCTAGAAGAACGAAATTTGGAGAGCCAAGTGGGATTGGTGTACTGATCATTACCTGCATGTATGATCAAGATTGGGTGAAAAAATGTTTGCTGAGATGTCAGGAAACTCGTACATTTTTGGAAGCTTGGCAACCCTTTTCAATGAAAGTGATTCTCGTCAGTCTCTGCTTGGGCCTAATTCAATAGGACACAAACCGTAGCGAAAAAACTTGGAACTACATTATTTTGCCAAGTTTCAAAGAGCTAGCACAAACCATGTTTGATTTAGTGTTCCAACTACATGTATCCATATAGGAGAAAAGAGAGTGAAACCTAAACATGAAAACGGTGATTGCAAAGAATGGTTTAACCTAGAAGAACGAAATTTGGTGAGCCAAGTGGGATTGGTGTACTGATCAATACCTGCCAGTATCATCAAGATTGTTTGAAAAAATGTTTGCTGAGATTTCAGGAAACTCATAGTTCTTTGGAAGCTTGGCAACCCCTTTCAATGAAAGTGATTCTCGTCAGTCTCTGCTTGGGGCTACTTCAATAGGACACAAACCATAGCGATAGAACTTGGAACTACATTATTGTGCCAAGTTTCAAAGAGCTAGCACAAACCATGTTTGATTTAGAGTTCCAAATACATGTATCCATATAGGAGAAAACAGAGTGAAACCTAAATATGAAAACGGTTACTGCAAAGGAACAGTTTAACCTAGAAGAACGAAATTTGGTGAGCCAAGTGGGATTGGTGTACTGATCATTACCGGCAAGTATCATCAAGATTGGGTGAAAAAAATATGTGCTGAGATTTCAGAAAACTTGTAGTTTTTTGGAAGCTTGGCAACCCCTTTCAATGAAAGTGATTTTCGTCAGTCTCTGCTTGGGGCTACTTCAATAGGATACAAACCAAGCGATAGAACTTGGAACAACATTATTGTGCCAAGTTTCAAAGAGCTAGCACAAACCGTGTTTGATTTAGAGTTCCAACTATATGTATCCATATAGGAGAAAACAGAGTGAAACCTAAACATGAAAACGGTTACTGCAAAGAACGTTTTACCTAGAAGAACGAAATTTGGTGAGCCAAGTGGGATTGGTGTACTGATCAATACCTGCCAGTATCATCAAGATGGGTTCAAAAATTGTTTGCTGAGATTTCAGGAAACTCGTAGTTTTTTGGAAGCTTGGCAACCCCTTTCAATGAAAGTGATTCTCGTCAGTCACTGCTTGGGGCTACTTCAATAGGACACAAACCGTAGCGATAGAACTTGGAACTACATTATTGTGCCAAGTTTCAAAGAGCAAGCACAAACCATGTTTGATTTAGAGTTCCAAATACATGTATCCATATAGGAGAAAAGAGAGTGAAACCTAAACATGAAAACGGTTATTGCAAAGCAATGGTTTAACCTAGAAGCACGAAATTTGGTGAGCCAAGTGGGATTGGTGTACTGATCATTACCTGCCAGTATCATCAATATTGGTTGAAAAAATGTTTGCTGAGATTTCAGGAAACTCATAGTTCTTTGGAAGCTTGGCAACCCCTTTCAATGAAAGTGATTCTCGTCAGTCTCTGCTTGGGGCTACTTCAATAGGACACAAAGCATAGCGATAGAACTTGGAACTACATTATTGTGCCAAGTTTCAAAGAGCTAGCACAAACCGTGTTTGATTTAGAGTTCCAAATACATGTATCCATATAGGAGAAAACAGAGTGAATCCTAAATATGAAAACGTTTACTGCAAAGGAACGGTTTAACCTAGAAGAACGAAATTTGGTGAGCCAAGTGGGATTGGTGTACTGATCAATACCTGCCAGTATTATCAAGATTGTTTCAAAAATTGTTTGATGAGATTTCAGGAAACTCGTAGTTTTTTGGAAGCTTGGGAACCCCTTTCAATGAAAGTGATTCTCGTCAGTCTCTGCTTGGGGCTACTTCAATAGGACACAAACCATAGCGATAGAACTTGGAACTACATTATTGTGCCAAGTTTCAAAGAGCTAGCACAAACCGTGTTTGATTTAGAGTTCCAACTACATGTATCCATATAGGAGAAAATAGAGTGAAACCTAAACATGAAAAGGGTTACTGCAAAGGAACGGTTTAAGATAGAAGAACGAAATTTGGTGAGCCCAGTGGGATTGGTGTACTGATCATTACCTGCAAGTATCATCAAGATTGGGTGAAAAAATGTTTGCTGAGATTTCAGGAAACTCGTAGTTTTTTGGAAGCTTGGCAACCCCTTTCAATGAAAGTGATTCTCGTCAGTTTCTGCTTGGGGCTACTTCAATAGGACACAAACCGTAGCGATAGAACTTGGAACTACATTATTGTGCCAAGTTTCATAGAGCTAGCACGAGCCGTGTTTGATTTAGAGTTCCAACAACATGTATCCATATAGGAGAAAACAGAGTGAAACCTAAACATGAAAACAGTTACTGCAAAGGAACGGTTTAAGCTAGATGAACGAAATTTGGTGAGCCAAGTGGGATTGGTGTACTGATCATTACCTGTCAGTATCATCAAGATTGGGTGAAAAAATGTTTGCTGAGATATCAGGAAACTCGTAGTTTTTTGGAAGCTTGGCAACCCCTTTCAATGAAAGTGATTCTCGTCAATCTCTGCTTGGGGCTAGTTCAATAGGACACAAACCATAGCGATAGAACATGAAACTACATTTTTGTGCCAAGTTTCAAAGAGCTAGCACAAACTGTGTTTGATTTAGTGTTCCAAAAACATGTATCCATATAGGAAAAAACAGAGTGAAACCAAAACCTGAAAAGGGTTACTGCAAAGGAACGGTTTAAGCTAGAAGAACGAAATTTGGAGAGCCAAGTGGGATTCGTGTACTGATCATTACCTGCAAGTATCATCAAGATTGGGTGAAAAAATGTTTGCTGAGATTTCAGGAAACTCGTAGTTTTTTGGAAGCTTGGCAACCCCTTTCAATGAAAGTCATTCTCGTCAGTCTCTGCTTGGGGCTACTTCAAAAGGACACAAACCATAGCGATAGAACTTGGAACTACATTATTGTGCCAAGTTTCAAAGAGCTAGCACAAACCATGTTTGATTTAGTGTTCCAAATACATGTATCCATATAGGAAAAAAACAGAGTGAAACCTAAACCTGAAAAGGGTTACTGCAAAGGAACTGTTTAAGCTAGAAGAACGAAATTTGGAGAGCCAAGTGGGATTGGTGTACTGAATATTACCTGCCAGAATCATCAAGATTGGGTGAAAAAATGTTTGCTGAGATTTCAGGAAACTCGTAGTTTTTTGGAAGCTTGGCAAACCTTTTCAATGAAAGTGATTCTCGTCAGTCTCTGCTTGGGGCTACTGCAATAGGACACAAACCCTAGCGATAGAACTTGGAACTACATTATTGTGCCAAGTTTCAAAGAGCTAGCACAAACCGTGTTTGATTTAGAGTTCCAAATACATGTATCCATATAGGAGAAAACAGAGTGAAACCTAAATATGAAAACGGTTACTGCAAAGGAACGGTTTAACCTAGAAGAACGAAATTTGGTGAGCCAAGTGGGATTGGTGTACTGATCAATACCTGCCAGTATCATCAAGATTGGTTCAAAAATTGTTTGCTGAGATGTCAGGAAACTCGTACTTTTTTGGAAGCTTGGCAACCCCTTTCAATGAAAGTGATTCTCGTCAGTCTCTGCTTGGGGCTACTTCAATAGGACACAAACCATAGCGATAGAACGTGGAACTACATTATTGTGCCAAGTTTCAAAGAGCTAGCACAAACCGTGTTTGATTTAGAGTTCCAACAACATGTATCCATATAGGAAAAACCAGAGTGAAACCTAACTTGAAAAGGGTTACTGCAAAGGAACTGTTTAAGCTAGAAGAACGAAATTTGGAGAGCCAAGTGGGATTGGTGTACTGATCATTACCTGCATGTATGATCAAGATTGGGTGAAAAAATGTTTGCTGAGATTTCAGGAAACTCGTACTTTTTTGGAAGCTTGGCAAGCCCTTTCAATGAAAGTGATTTTCGTCAGTCTCTGCTTGGGGCTACTTCAATAGGACACAAACCATAGCGATAGAACTTGGAACTACATTATTGTGCCAAGTTTCAAAGAGCTAGCACAAACCGTGTTTGATTTAGAGTTCCAAATACATGTATCCATATAGGAGAAAACAGAGTGAAACCTAAACATGAAAACGGTTACTGCAAAGGAACGTTTTACCAGAAGAACGAAATTTGGTGAGCCAAGTGGGATTGGTGTACTGATCATTACCTGCCAGTATCATCAAGATTGGGTGAAAAAATGTTTGCTGAGATTTCAGGAAACTCGTAGTTTTGTGGAAGCTTGGCAACCCCTTTCAATGAAAGTGATTCTCGTCAGTCTGTGCTTGGGGCTACTTCAATAGGTCACAAACCATAGCGATAGAACTTGGAACAACATTATTGTGCCAAGTTTCAAAGAGCTAGCACAAACCGTGTTTGATTTAGAGTTGCAACTACATGTATCCATATAGGAGAAAACAGAGTGAAACCTAAACATGAAAACGGTAACTGCAAAGGAACGGTTTAAGCTAGAAGAACGAAATTTGGTGAGCCAAGTGGGATTGGTGTACTGATCATTACCTGCGAGTATCATCAAGATTGGGTGAAAAAATGTTTGCTGAGATTTCAAGAAATTCTTAGTTTTTTGGAAGCTTGGCAACCCCTTTCAATGAAAGTGATTCTCGTCAGTTTCTGCTTGGGGCAACTTCAATAGGACACAAACCATAGTGATAGAACTTGGAACTACATTATTGTGCCAAGTTGCAAAGAGCTAGCACTAACCATGTTTGATTTAGAGTTCCAACTACATGTATCCATATAGGAGAAAACAGAGTGAAACCTAAATATGAAAACGGTTACTGCAAAGGAACGGTTTAACCTAGAAGAACGAAATTTGGTGAGCCAAGTGGGATTGGTGTACTGATCAATACCTGCCAGTGTCATCAAGATTGGTTCAAAAAATGTTTGCTGAGATTTCAGGAAACTCGTAGTTTTTTGGTAGCTTGGCAACCGCTTTCAATGAAAGTGATTCTTGTCAGTCTCTCCTTGGGGCTACTTCAATAGGACACAAACCGTAGCGATTGAACTTGGAACTATATTATTGTGCCAAGTTTCAAAGAGCTACCATCAACCGTGTTTGATTTAGAGTTCCAACTACATGTATCCATATCGGAGAAAATAGAGTGAAACCAAAACATGAAAAGGGTTACTGCAAATGATCGGTTTAAGATAGAAGAACGAAATTTGGTGAGCCAAGTGGGATTGGTGTACTGATCACTACCTGCCAGTATCATCATGATTGGGTGAAAAACGTTTGCTGATTTTCAGGAAACTCGTAGTTTTTTGGAAGCTTGGCAACCCCTTTCAATGAAAGTGATTCTCGTCAGTATCTGCTTGGGGCTACTTCAATAGGACACAAACCGTAGCGAAAGAACTTGGAACTACATTATTTTGCCAAGTTTCAAAGAGCTAGCACAAACCATGTTTGATTTAGAGTTCCAACTACATGTATCCATATAGGAGAAAAGAGAGTGAAACCTAAACATGAAAACGGTGATTGCAAAGAATGGTTTAACCTAGAAGAACGAAATTTGGTGAGCCAAGTGGGATTTGTGTACTGATCAATACCTGCCAGTATCATCAAGATTGTTTGAAAAAATGTTTGCTGAGATTTCAGGAAACTCATAGTTCTTTGGAGGCTTGGCAACCCCTTTCAATTAAAGTGATTCTCGTCAGTCTCTGCTTGGGGCTACTTCAATAGGACACAAAGCATAGCGTTAGAACTTGGAACTACATTATTGTGCCAAGTTTCAAAGAGCTAGCACAAACCGTGCTTGTTTTAGAGTTCCAAATACATGTATCCATATAGGAGAAAACAGAGTGAAACCTAAATATGAAAACGGTTTCTGCAAAGGAACGTTTTAACCTAGAAGAATGAAATTTGGTGAGCCAAGTGGGATTGGTGTACTGATCAATACCTGCCACTATCATCAAGATTGGTTCAAAAATTGTTTGCTGAGATTTCAGGAAACTCATAGTTCTTTGGAAGCTTGGCAACCCCTTTCAATGAAAGTGATTCTCGTCAGTCTCTGCTTGGGGCTACTTCAATAGGACAAAAACCATAGCGATAGAACTTGGAACTACATTATTGTGCCAAGTTTCAAAGAGCTAGCACAAACCGTGTTTGATTTAGAGTTCCAAATACATGTATCCATATAGGAGAAAACAGAATGAAACCTAAATATGAAAACGGTTACTGCAAAGGAACGGTTTAACCTAGAAGAACGAAATTTGGTGAGCCAAGTGGGATTGGTGTACTGATCATTACCTGCAAGTATCATCAAATTGGGTAAAAAAATGTTTGCTGAGATTTCAGGAAACTCGTAGTTTTTTGGAAGCTTGGCAACCCCTTTCAATGAAAGTGATTTTCGTCAGTCTCTGCTTGGGGCTACTTCAATAGGACACAAACCATAGCGATAGAACTTGGAACTACATTATTGTGCCAAGTTTCAAAGAGCTAGCACAAACCGTGTTTGATTTAGAGTTCCAAATACATGTATCCATATAGGAGAAAACAGAGTGAAACCTAAACATGAAAACGGTTACTGCAAAGGAACGTTTTACCAGAAGAACGAAATTTGGTGAGCCAAGTGGGATTGGTGTACTGATCATTACCTGCCAGTATCATCAAGATTGGGTGAAAAAATGTTTGCTGAGATTTCAGGAAACTCGTAGTTTTGTGGAAGCTTGGCAACCCCTTTCAATGAAAGTGATGCTCGTCAGTCTGTGCTTGGGGCTACTTCAATAGGTCACAAACCATAGCGATAGAACTTGGAACAACATTATTGTGCCAAGTTTCAAAGAGCTAGCACAAACCGTGTTTGATTTAGAGTTCCAAATACATGTATCCATATAGGAGAAAACAGAGTGAAACATAAACATGAAAACGGTTACTTCAAAGGAACGGTTTAAGCTAGAAGAACGACATTTGGTGAGCCAAGTGGGATTGGTGTACTGATCATTTCCTGCCAGTATCATCAAGATTGGGTGAAAAAATGTTTGCTGAGATTTGAAGAAACTCTTAGTTTTTTGGAAGCTTGGCAACCCCTTTCAATGAAAGTGATTCTCGTCAGTCTCTGCTTGGGGCTACTTTAATAGGACACAAACCATAGCGATAGAACTTGGAACTACATTTTTGTGCCAAGTTTCAAAGAGCTAGCACAAACCGTGTTTCATTTAGAGTTCAACTACATGTATCCATATAGGAGAAAATTGAGTGAAACCTAAACATGAAAAGGGTTACTGCAAAGGAACGGTTTAAGCTAGAAGAAGGAAATTTGGTGAGCCAAGTGGGATTGGTGTACTGATCATTACCTGCCAGTATCATCAAGATTGGGTGAAAAAATGTTTGCTGAGATTTCAGGAAACCCGTACTTTTTTGGAAGCTTGGCAACCCTTTTCAATGAAAGTGATTCTCGTCAGTATCTGCTTGGGGCTACTTCAATAAGACACAAACCGTAGCGATAGAACATGGAACTACATTATTGCGCATAGTTTCAAAGAGCTAGCATGAACCGTGTTTGCTTTAGAGTTCCAAATACATGTATCCATATAGGAGAAAACAGAGTGAAACCTAAACATGAAAAAGGTTACTGCAAAGGAACGGTTTAAGATAGAAGAACGAAATTTGGTGAGCCAAGTGGGATTGGTGTACTGATCACTACCTGCCAGTATCATCATGATTGGGTGAAAAACGTTTGCTGATTTTCATGAAACTCGTAGTTTTTTGGAAGCTTGGCAACCCCTTTCAATGAAAGTGATTCTCGTCAGTCTCTGCTTGGGGCTACATCAATAGGACACAAACCATAGCGAAAGAACTTGGAACTACATTATTTTGGAAAGTTTCAAAGAGCTAGCACAAACCATGTTTGATTTAGAGTTCCAAATACATGTATCCATATAGGAGAAAAGAGAGTGAAACCTAAACATGAAAATGGTGATTGCAAAGAATGGTTTAACCTAGAAGAACGAAATTTGGTGAGCCAAGTGGGATTGGTGTACTGATCAATACCTGCCAGTATCATCAAGATTGTTTGAAAAAATGTTTGCTGAGATTTCAGGAAACTCGTAGTTTTTTGAGAGCTTGGCAACCCCTTTCAATGAAAGTGATTCTCGTCAGTCTCTGCTTGGGGCTACTTCAAAAGGACACAAACCGTAGCCAAAGAACTTGGAACTACATTATTTTGCCAAGTTTCAAAGAGCTAGCACAAACCATGTTTGATTTAGAGTTCCAACTACATGTATCCATATAGGAGAAAAGAGAGTGAAACCTAAACATGAAAACGGTGATTGCAAAGAATGGTTTAACCTAGAAGAACGAAATTTGGTGAGCCAAGTGGGATTGGTGTACTGATCAATACCTGCCAGTATCATCAAGATTGTTTGAAAAAATGTTTGCTGAGATTTCAAGAAACTCATAGTTCTTTGGAAGCTTGGCAACCCCTTTCAATTAAAGTGATTCTCGTCAGTCTCTGCTTGGGGCTACTTCAATAGGACACAAACCATAGCGATAGAACTTGGAACTATATTATTATGCCAAGTTTCAAAGAGCTAGCACAAACCGTGTTTGTTTTAGAGTTCCAAATACATGTATCCATATAGGAGAAAACAGAGTGAAAACTAAATATGAAAACGGTTACTGCAAAGGAACGTTTTAACCTAGAAGAACGAAATTTGCTGAGCCAAGTGGGATTGGTGTACTGATCAATACCTGCCACTGTCATCAAGATTGGTTCAAAAATTGTTTGCTGAGATTTCAGGAAACTCGTAGTTTTTTGGAAGCTTGGCAACCCCTTTCAATGAAAGTGATTCTCGTCAGTCTCTGCTTGGGGCTACTTCAATAGGACACAAACCATAGCGATAGAACTTGGAACTACATTTTTGTGCCAAGTTTCAAAGAGCTAGCACAAACCGTGTTTGATTTAGAGTTCAACTACATGTATCCATATAGGAGAAAATTGAGTGAAACCTAAACATGAAAAGGGTTACTGCAAAGGAACGGTTTAAGCTAGAAGAAGGAAATTTGGTGAGCCAAGTGGGATTGGTGTACTGATCATTACTGGCAAGTATCATCAAAATTGGGTGAAAAAAATATGTGCTGAGATTTCAGGAAACTTGTAGTTTTTTGGAAGCTTGGCAACCCCTTTCAATGAAAGTGATTCTCGTCAGTCTCTGCTTGGGGCTACTTCAAAAGGACACAAACCATAGCGATAGAACTTGGAACTACATTATTGTGCCAAGTTTCAAAGAGCTAGCACAAACCGTGTTTGATTTAGAGTTCCAAATACATGTATCCATATAGGAGAAAACAGAGTGAAACATAAACATGAAAACGGTTACTTCAAAGGAACGGTTTAAGCTAGAAGAACGACATTTGGTGAGCCAAGTGGGATTGGTGTACTGATCATTTCCTGCCAGTATCATCAAGATTGGGTGAAAAAATGTTTGCTGAGATTTGAAGAAACTCTTAGTTTTTTGGAAGCTTGGCAACCCCTTTCAATGAAAGTGATTCTCGTCAGTCTCTGCTTGGGGCTACTTAAATAGGACACAAACCATAGCGATAGAACTTGGAACTACATTATTGTGCCAAGTTTCAAAGAGCTAGCACAAACCGTGTTTGATTTAGAGTTCAACTACATGTATCCATATAGGAGAAAATTGAGTGAAACCTAAACATGAAAAGGGTTACTGCAAAGGAACGGTTTAAGCTAGAAGAAGGAAATTTGGTGAGCCAAGTGGGATTGGTGTACTGATCATTACCTGCCAGTATCATCAAGATTGGGTGAAAAAATGTTTGCTGAGATTTCAGGGAACTCGTAGTTTTTTGAAAGCTTGGAAACCAATTTCAATGAAAGTGATTCTCGTCAGTCTGTGCTTGGGGCTATTTCAATAGGACACAAACCATAGCGATAGAACATGGAACTACATTTTTGTGCCAAGTTTCAAAGAGCTCGCACAAACCTTGTTTGATTTAGTGTTCCAACTACATGTATCCATATAGGAAAAAACAGAGTGAAACCTAAACTTGAAAAGGGTTACTGCAAAGCAACGGTTTAAGCTAGAAGAACGAAATTTGGTGAGCCAAGAGGGATTGGTGTACTGATCATTACCTGCAAGTATCATCAAATTGGGTAAAAAAATGTTTGCTGAGATTTCAGGAAACTCGTAGTTTTTTGGAAGCTTGGCAAACCCCTTCAATGAAAGTGATTCTCGTCAGTCTCTGCTTGGGGCTACGTCAATAGGACACAAACCGTAGCGATAGAACTTGGAACTACATTATTGTGCCAAGTTGCAAAGAGCTAGCACAAAAAGTGTTTGATTTAGAGTTCCAAATACATGTATCCATATAGGAGAAAACAGAGTGAAACCTAAACATGAAAACGGTTACTGCAAAGGAACGTTTTACCAGAAGAACGAAATTTGGTGAGCCAAGTGGGATTGGTGTACTGATCATTACCTGCCAGTATCATCAAGATTGGGTGAAAAAATGTTTGCTGAGATTTCAGGAAACTCGTAGTTTTGTGGAAGCTTGGCAACCCCTTTCAATGAAAGTGATTCTCGTCAGTCTGTGCTTGGGGCTACTTCAATAGGTCACAAACCATAGCGATAGAACTTGGAACAACATTATTGTGCCAAGTTTCAAAGAGCTAGCACAAACCGTGTTTGATTTAGAGTTCCAAATACATGTATCCATATAGGAGAAAACAGAATGAAACCTAAATATGAAAACGGTTACTGCAAAGGAACGGTTTAACCTAGAAGAACGAAATTTGGTGAGCCAAGTGGGATTGGTGTACTGATCAATACCTGCCACTATCATCAAGATTGGGTGAAAAAAATATGTGCTGAGATTTCAGGAAACTTGTAGTTTTTTGGAAGCTTGTCAACCCCTTTCAATGAAAGTGATTTTCGTCAGTCTCTGCTTGGGGCTACTTCAAAAGGACACAAACCATAGCGATAGAACTTGGAACTACATTATTGTGCCAAGTTTCAAAGAGCTAGCACAAACCGTGTTTGATTTAGAGTTCCAAATACATGTATCCATATAGGAGAAAACAGAGTGAAACGTAAACATGAAAACGGTTACTTCAAAGGAACGGTTTAAGCTAGAAGAAGGAAATTTGGTGAGCCAAGTGGGATTGGTGTACTGATCATTACCTGCCAGTATCATCAAGATTGGGTGAAAAAATGTTTGCTGAGATTTCAGGGAACTCGTAGTTTTTTGAAAGCTTGGAAACCAATATCAATGAAAGTGATTCTCGTCAGTCTGTGCTTGGGGCTATTTCAATAGGACACAAACCATAGCGATAGAACATGGAACTACATTTTTGTGCCAAGTTTCAAAGAGCTCGCACAAACCTTGTTTGATTTAGTGTTCCAACTACATGTATCCATATAGGAAAAAACAGAGTGAAACCTAAACTTGAAAAGGGTTACTGCAAAGCAACGGTTTAAGCTAGAAGAACGAAATTTGGTGAGCCAAGTGGGATTGGTGTACTGATCATTACCTGCAAGTATCATCAAATTGGGTAAAAAAATGTTTGCTGAGATTTCAGGAAACTCGTAGTTTTTTGGAAGCTTGGCAACCCCCTTCAATGAAAGTGATTCTCGTCAGTCTCTGCTTGGGGCTACGTCAATAGGACACAAACCGTAGCGATAGAACTTGGAACTACATTATTGTGCCAAGTTTCAAAGAGCTAGCACAAACCGTGTTTGATTTAGAGTTCAACTACATGTATCCATATAGGAGAAAATTGAGTGAAACCTAAACATGAAAAGGGTTACTGCAAAGGAACGGTTTAAGCTAGAAGAAGGAAATTTGGTGAGCCAAGTGGGATTGGTGTACTGATCATTACCTGCCAGTATCATCAAGATTGGGTGAAAAAATGTTTGCTGAGATTTCAGGGAACTCGTAGTTTTTTGAAAGCTTGGAAACCAATTTCAATGAAAGTGATTCTCGTCAGTCTGTGCTTGGGGCTATTTCAATAGGACACAAACCATAGCGATAGAACATGGAACTACATTTTTGTGCCAAGTTTCAAAGAGCTCGCACAACCTTGTTTGATTTAGTGTTCCAACTACATGTATCCATATAGGAAAAAACAGAGTGAAACCTAAATTTGAAAAGGGTTACTGCAAAGCAACGGTTTAAGCTAGAAGAACGAAATTTGGTGAGCCAAGTGGGATTGGTGTACTGATCATTACCTGCAAGTATCATCAAATTGGGTAAAAAAATGTTTGCTGAGATTTCAGGAAACTCGTAGTTTTTTGGAAGCTTGGCAACCCCCTTCAATGAAAGTGATTCTCGTCAGTCTCTGCTTGGGGCTACTTCAATAGGACACAAACCGTAGCGATAGAACGTGGAACTACATTATTGTGCCAAGTTTCAAAGAGCTAGCACAAACCGTGTTTGATTTAGAGTTCCAAATACATGTATCCATATAGGAGAAAACAGAGTGAAACCTAAACATGAAAACGGTTACTGCAAAGGAACTTTTTACCAGAAGAACGAAATTTGGTGAGCCAAGTGGGATTGGTGTACTGATCATTACCTGCCAGTATCATCAAGATTGGGTGAAAAAATGTTTGCTGAGATTTCAGGAAACTCGTAGTTTTGTGGAAGCTTGGCAACCCCTTTCAATGAAAGTGATTCTCGTCAGTCTCTGCTTGGGGCTACTTCAATAGGTCACAAACCATAGCGATAGAACTTGGAACAACATTATTGTGCCAAGTTTCAAAGAGCTAGCACAAACCGTGTTTGATTTAGAGTTCCAAATACATGTATCCATATAGGAGAAAACAGAATGAAACCTAAATATGAAAACGGTTACTGCAAAGGAACGGTTTAACCTAGAAGAACGAAATTTGGTGAGCCAAGTGGGATTGGTGTACTGATCATTACCGGCAAGTATCATCAAGATTGGGTGAAAAAAATATGTGCTGAGATTTCAGGAAACTTGTAGTTTTTTGGAAGCTTGGCAACCCCTTTCAATGAAAGTGATTTTCGTCAGTCTCTGCTTGGGGCTACTTCAAAAGGAAACAAACCATAGCGATAGAACTTGGAACTACATTATTGTGCCAAGTTTCAAAGAGCTAGCACAAACCGTGTTTGATTTAGAGTTCCAAATACATGTATCCATATAGGAGAAAACAGAGTGAAACATAAACATGAAAACGGTTACTTCAAAGGAACGGTTTAAGCTAGAAGAACGACATTTGGTGAGCCAAGTGGGATTGGTGTACTGATCATTTCCTGCCAGTATCATCAAGATTGGGTGAAAAAATGTTTGCTGAGATTTGAAGAAACTCTTAGTTTTTTGGAAGCTTGGCAACCCCTTTCAATGAAAGTGATTCTCGTCAGTCTCTGCTTGGGGCTACTTTAATAGGACACAAACCATAGCGATAGAACTTGGAACTACATTTTTGTGCCAAGTTTCAAAGAGCTAGCACAAACCGTGTTTGATTTAGAGTTCAACTACATGTATCCATATAGGAGAAAATTGAGTGAAACCTAAACATGAAAACGGTTACTGCAAAGGAACGGTTTAAGCTAGAAGAACGAAATTTGGTGAGCCAAGTGGGATTGGTGTACTGATCATTACCTGCGAGTATCATCAAGATTGGGTGAAAAAATGTTTGCTGAGATTACAGGAAACTCGTAGTTTTTTGGAAGCTTAGCAACCCCTTTCAATGAAAGTGATTCTCGTCAGTCTCTGCTTGGGGCTACTTCAATAGGACACAAACCGTAGCGATAGAAATTGGAACTACATTATTGTGCCAAGTTTCAAAGAGCTAGCACAAACCATGTTGGATTTAGGGTTCCAACTACATGTATCCATATAGGAGAAAAGAGAGTGAAACCTAAACATGAATACGGTTACTGCAAAAGAACGGTTTAACCTAGAAAAACGAAATTTGGTGAGCCAAGTGGGATTGGTGTACTGATCATTACCTGCCAGTATCATCAAGATTGGTTGAAAAAATGTTTGCTGAGATTTCAGGAAACTCATAGTTCTTTGGAAGCTTGGCAACCCCTTTCAATGAAAGTGATTCTCGTCAGTCTCTGCTTGGGGCTACTTCAATAGGACACAAACCATAGCGATAGAAGTTGGAACTACATTATTGTGCCAAGTTTCAAAGAGCTAGCACAAACCGTGTTTGATTTAGAGTTCCAAATACATGTATCCATATAGGAGAAAACAGAGTGAAACCTAAATATGAAAACCGTTACTGCAAAGGAACGGTTTAACCTAGAAGAACGAAATTTGGTGAGCCAAGTGGGATTGGTGTACTGATCAATACCTGCCAGTATCATCAAGATTGGTTCAAAAATTTTTTGCTGAGATTTCAGGAAACTCGTAGTTTTTTGGAAGCTTGGGAACCCCTTTCAATGAAAGTGATTCTCGTCAGTCTCTGCTTGGGGCTACTTCAATAGGACACAAACCAAAGCGATAGAACTTGGAACTACATTATTGTGCCAAGTTTCAAAGAGCTAGCACAAACCGTGTTTGATTTAGAGTCCCAAGTACATGTATCCATATAGGAGAAAATGGAGTGAAACCTAAACATGAAAAGGGTTACTGCAAAGGAAGGGTTTAAGATAGAAGAACGAAATTTGGTGAGCCAAGTGGGATTGGTGTACTGATCATTACCTGCAAGTATCATCAAGATTGAGTGAAAAAATGTTTGCTGAGATTTCAGGAAACTCGTAGTTTTTTGGAAGCTTGGCAACCCCTTTCAATGAAAGTGATTCTCGTCAGTCTCTGCTTGGGGCTACTTCAATAGGACACAAACCATAGCGATAGAACTTGGAACTACATTATTGTGCCAAGTTTCAAAGAGCTAGCACAAACCGTGTTTGATTTAGAGTTCCAACTACATGTATCCATATAGGAGAAAAGAGAGTGAAACCTAAACATGAAAACGGTTACTGCAAACGAACGGTTTAATCTAGAAGAACGAAATTTGGTGAGCCAAGTGGCATTGGTGTACTGATCATTACCTGCATGTATCATCAAGTTTGGGTGAAAAAATGTTTGCTGAGATTTCAGGAAACTCGTAGTTTTTTGGAAGCTTGGCAACCCCTTTCAACGAAAGTGATTCTCGTCAGTCTCTGCTTGGGGCTACTTCAATAGGACACAAACCAAAGCGATAGAACGTGGAACTACATTATTGTACCAAGTTTCAAAGAGCTAGCACAAACCGTGTTTGATTTAGAGTTCCAACTATATTTATCCATATAGGAGAAAACAGAGTGAAACCTAAACATGAAAAGGGTTACTGCAAAGGAACGGTTTAAGCTAGAAGAACGAAATTTGGTGAGCCAAGTGGGATTGGTGTACTGATCATTACCTGCGAGTATCATCAAGATTGGGTGAAAAAATGTTTGCTGAGATTACAGGAAACTCGTAGTTTTTTGGAAGCTTAGCAACCCCTTTCAATGAAAGTGATTCTCGTCAGTCTCTGCTTGGGGCTACTTCAATAAGACACAAACCATAGCGATAGAAGTTGGAACTACATTATTGTGCCAAGTTTCAAAGAGCTAGCACAAACCGTGTTTGATTTAGAGTTCCAAATACATGTATCCATATAGGAGAAAACAGAGTGAAACCTAAATATGAAAACCGTTACTGCAAAGGAACGGTTTAACCTAGAAGAACGAAATTTGGTGAGCCAAGTGGGATTGGTGTACTGATCAATACCTGCCAGTATCATCAAGATTGGTTCAAAAATTGTTTGCTGAGATTTCAGGAAACTCGTAGTTTTTTGGAAGCTTGGGAACCCCTTTCAATGAAAGTGATTCTCGTCAGTCTCTGCTTGGGGCTACTTCAATAGGACACAAACCAAAGCGATAGAACTTGGAACTACATTATTGTGCCAAGTTTCAAAGAGCTAGCACAAACCGTGTTTGATTTAGAGTCCCAAGTACATGTATCCATATAGGAGAAAATAGAGTGAAACCTAAACATGAAAAGGGTTACTGCAAAGGAAGGGTTTAAGATAGAAGAACGAAATTTGGTGAGCCAAGTGGGATTGGTGTACTGATCATTACCTGCAAGTATCATCAAGACTGAGTGAAAAAATGTTTGCTGAGATTTCAGGAAACTCGTAGTTTTTTGGAAGCTTGGCAACCCCTTTCAATGAAAGTGATTCTCGTCAGTCTCTGCTTGGGGCTACTTCAATAGGACACAAACCATAGCGATAGAACTTGGAACTACATTATTGTGCCAAGTTTCAAAGAGCTAGCACAAACCGTGTTTGATTTAGAATTCCAACTACATGTATCCATACCTGAGAAAACAGAGTGAAACCTAAACATGAAATCGGTTACTGCAAAAGAACGGTTTAATCTAGAAGAACGAAATTTGGTGAGCCAAGTGGGATTGGTGTACTGATCATTACCTGCGAGTATCATCAAGATTGGGTGAAAAAATGTTTGCTGAGATTTCAGGAAACTCGTAGTTTTTTGGAAGCTTGGCAACCCCTTTCAATGAAAGTGATTCTCGTCAGTCTCTGCTTGGGGCTAGTTCAATAGGACCCAATCCATAGCGATAGAACTTGGAACTACATGATTGTGCCAAGTTTCAAAGAGCTAGCAATAACCGTGTTTGATTTAGAGTTCCAACTACATGTATCCATATAGGAGAAAACAGAGTGAAACCTAAACATGAAAACGGTTACTGCAAAGGAACGGTTTAACCTAGGAGAACGAAGTTGGGTGAGCCAAGTGGGATTGGTGTACTGATCATTACCTGCCAGTATCATCAAGATTGGGTGAAAAAATGTTTGCTGAGATTTCAGGAAACTCATAGTTTTTTGGAAGCTTAGCAACCCCTTTCAATGAAAGTGATTCTCGTCAGTCTCTGCTTGGGGCTACTTCAATAGGACACAAACCGTAGCGATAGAACTTGGAACTACATTATTGTGCCAAGTTTCAAAGAGCTAGCACAAACCATGTTGGATTTAGAGTTCCAACTACATGTATCCATATAGGAGAAAAGAGAGTGAAACCTAAACATGAATACGGTTACTGCAAAAGAACGGTTTAACCTAGAAAAACGAAATTTGGTGAGCCAAGTGGGATTGGTGTACTGATCATTACCTGCCAGTATCATCAAGATTGGTTGAAAAAATGTTTGCTGAGATTTCAGGAAACTCATAGTTCTTTGGAAGCTTGGCAACCCCTTTCAATGAAAGTGATTCTCGTCAGTCTCTGCTTGGGGCTACTTCAATAGGACACAAACCATAGCGATAGAAGTTGGAACTACATTATTGTGCCAAGTTTCAAAGAGCTAGCACAAACCGTGTTTGATTTAGAGTTCCAAATACATGTATCCATATAGGAGAAAACAGAGTGAAACCTAAATATGAAAACCGTTTCTGCAAAGGAACGGTTTAACCTAGAAGAACGAAATTTGGTGAGCCAAGTGGGATTGGTGTACTGATCAATACCTGCCAGTATCATCAAGATTGGTTCAAAAATTGTTTGCTGAGATTTCAGGAAACTCGTAGTTTTTTGGAAGCTTGGGAACCCCTTTCAATGAAAGTGATTCTCGTCAGTCTCTGCTTGGGGCTACTTCAATAGGACACAAACCAAAGCGATAGAACTTGGAATTACATTATTGTGCCAAGTTTCAAAGAGCTAGCACAAACCGTGTTTGATTTAGAGTCCCAAGTACATGTATCCATATAGGAGAAAATAGAGTGAAACCTAAACATGAAAAGGGTTACTGCAAAGGAAGGGTTTAAGATAGAAGAACGAAATTTGGTGAGCCAAGTGGGATTGGTGTACTGATCATTACCTGCAAGTATCATCAAGATTGAGTGAAAAAATGTTTGCTGAGATTTCAGGAAACTCGTAGTTTTTTGGAAGCTTGGCAACCCCTTTCAATGAAAGTGATTCTCGTCAGTCTCTGCTTGGGGCTACTTCCATAGGACACAAACCATAGCGATAGAACTTGGAACTACATTATTGTGCCAAGTTTCAAAGAGCTAGCACAAACCGTGTTTGATTTAGAATTCCAACTACATGTATCCATACCTGAGAAAACAGAGTGAAACCTAAACATGAAAACGGTTACTGCAAAGGAACGGTTTAATCTAGAAGAACGAAATTTGGTGAGCCAAGTGGGATTGGTGTACTGATCACTACCTGCCAGTATCATCAAGATTGGGTGAAAAAATGTTTGCTGAGATTTCAGGAAACTCGTAGTTTTTTGGAAGCTTGGAAACCCGTATCAATGAAAGTGATTCTCGTCAGTCTCTGCTTGGGGCTACTTCAATAGGACACAAACCGTAGCGATAGAACTTGGAACTACATTATTGTGCCAAGTTTCAAAGAGCTAGCACAAACCGTGTTTGATTTAGAGTTCCAACTACATGTATCCATATAGGAGAAAAGAGAGTGAAACCTAAACATGAAAACGGTTACTGCAAATGAACGGTTTAACCTAGAAAAACGAAATTTGGTGAGCCAAGTGGGATTGGTGTACTGATCATTACCTGCCAGTATCATCAAGATTGGGTCAAAAAATGTTTGCTGTGATTTCAGGAAACTCGTAGATTTTTGGAAGCTTGGCAACCCGTATCAATGAAAGTGATTCTCGTCAGTCTCTGCTTGGGGCTACTTCAATAGGACACAAACCGTAGCGATAGGACTTGGAACTACATTATTGTGCCAAGTTTCAAAGAGCTAGCACAAACCGTGTTTGATTTAGAGTTCCAACTACATGTATCCATATAGGAGAAAAGAGAGTGAAACCTAAACATGAAAACGGTTACTGCAAATGAACGGTTTAACCTAGAAAAACGAAATTTGGTGAGCCAAGTGGGATTGGTGTACTGATCATTACCTGCCAGTATCATCAAGATTGGGTGAAAAAATGTTTGCTGAGATTTCAGGAAACTCGTAGATTTTTGGAAGCTTGGCAACCCGTATCAATGAAAGTGATTCTCGTCAGTCTCTGCTTGGGGCTACTTCAATAGGACACAAACCGTAGCGATAGAACTTGGAACTACATTATTGTGCCAAGTTTCAAAGAGCTAGCACAAACCGTGTTTGATTTAGAGTTCCAACTACATGTATCCATAGAGGAACAAACAGAGTGAAACCTAAACATGAAAAGGGTTACTGCAAAGGAACGGTTTAAGCTAGAAGAACGAAATTTGGAGAGCCAAGTGGGATTGGTGTACTGATCATTACCTGCAAGTATCATCAAGATTGGGTGAAAAAATGTTTGCTGAGATTTCAGGAAACTCGTAGTTTTTTGGAAGCTTGGCAACCCCTTTCAATGAAAGTGATTCTCGTCAGTCTCTACTTGGGGCTACTTCAATAGGACACAAACCATAGCGATAGAACTTGGAACTACATTATTGTGCCAAGTTTCAAAGAGCTAGCATGAACCGTGTTTGATTTAGAGTTCCAAATACATGTATCCATATAGCAACAAACAGAGTGAAACCTAAACCTGAAAAGGGTTACTGCAAAGGAACGGTTTAAGCTAGAAGAACGAAATTTGGAGAGCCAAGTGGGATTGGTGTACTGATCATTACCTGCGAGTATCATCAAGATTGGGTGAAAAAATGTTTGCTGAGATTTCAGGAAACTCGTAGTTTTTTGGAAGCTTGGCAACCCCTTTCAATGAAAGTGATTCTCGTCAGTCTCTGCCTGGGGCTACTTCAATAGGACACAAACCATAGCGATAGGACTTGGAACTACATTATTGTGCCAAGTTTCAAAGAGCTAGCACAAACCGTGTTTGATTTAGAGTTCCAACTACATGTTTCCATACCTGAGAAAACAGAGTGAAACCTAAACATGAAAAAGGTTACTGCAAAGGAACGGTTTAAGCTAGAAGAACGAAATTTGGTGAGCCAAGTGGGATTGGTGTACTGATCATTACCTGCCAGTATCATCAAGATTGTGTGAAAAAATGTTTGCTGAGATTTCAGGAAACTCGTAGTGTTTTGGAAGCTTGGCAACCCCTTTCAATGAAAGTGATTCTTGTCAGTCTCTGCTTGGGGCTACTTCAATAGGACACAAACCATAGCGATAGGACTTGGAACTGCATTATTGTGCCAAGTTTCAAAGAGGTAGCACAAACCGTGTTTTATTTAGAGTTCCAAATACATGTATCCATATAGGAGAAAACAGAGTGAAACCTAAACATGAAAACGGTTACTGCAAAGGAACGGTTTAACCTAAAAGAAAGAAGTTGGGTGAGCCAAGTGGGATTGGTGTACTGATCATTACCTGCCAGTATCATCAAGATTGGGTGAAAAAATGTTTGCTGAGATTTCAGGAAACTCGTAGTTTTTTGGAAGCTTGGCAACCCCTTTCAATGAAAGTGATTCTCGTCAGTCTCTGCTTGGGGCTACTTCAATAGGACACAAACCATAGCGATAGAAGTTGGAACTACATTATTGTGCCAAGTTTCAAAGAGCTAGCACAAACCGTGTTTGATTTACAGTTCCAACTACATGTATCCATATAGGAGAAAAGAGAGTGAAACCTAAACATGAAAACGGTTACTGCACACGAACGGTTTAATGTAGAAGAACGAAATTTGGTGAGCCAAGTGGCATTGGTGTACTGATCATTACCTGCATGTATCATCAAGTTTGGGTGAAAAAATGTTTGCTGAGATTTCAGGAAACTCGTAGTTTTTTGGAAGCTTGGCAACCCCTTTCAACGAAAGTGATTCTCGTCAGTCTCTGCTTGGGGCTACTTCAATAGGACACAAACCAAAGCGATAGAACGTGGAACTACATTATTGTGCCAAGTTTCAAAGAGCTAGCACAAACCGTGTTTGATTTAGAGTTCCAACTATATGTATCCATATAGGAGAAAACAGAGTGAAACCTAAACATGAAAAGGGTTACTGCAAAGGAACGGTTTAAGCTAGAAGAACGAAATTTGGTGAGCCAAGTGGGATTGGTGTACTGATCATTACCTGCGAGTATCATCAAGATTGGGTGAACAAATGTTTGCTGAGATTACAGGAAACTCGTAGTTTTTTGGAAGCTTAGCAACCCCTTTCAATGAAAGTGATTCTCGTCAGTCTCTGCTTGGGGCTACTTCAATAGGACACAAACCGTAGCGATAGAAATTGGAACTGCATATTGTGCCAAGTTTCAAAGAGCTAGCACAAACCATGTTGGATTTAGAGTTCCAACTACATGTATCCATATAGGAGAAAAGAGAGTGAAACCTAAACATGAAAAGGGTTACTGCAAAAGAACGGTTTAACCTAGAAAAACGAAATTTGGTGAGCCAAGTGGGATTGGTGTACTGATCATTACCTGCCAGTATCATCAAGATTGGTTGAAAAAATGTTTGATGAGATTTCAGGAAACTCATAGTTCTTTGGAAGCTTGGCAAAACCTTTCAATGAAAGTGATTCTCGTCAGTCTCTGCTTGGGGCTACTTCAATAGGACACAAACCATAGCGATAGAAGTTGGAACTACATTATTGTGCCAAGTTTCAAAGAGCTAGCACAAACCGTGTTTGATTTAGAGTTCCAAATACATGTATCCATATAGGAGAAAACAGAGTGAAACCTAAATATGAAAACCGTTACTGCAAAGGAACGGTTTAACCTAGAAGAACGAAATTTGGTGAGCCAAGTGGGATTGGTGTACTGATCAATACCTGCCAGTATCATCAAGATTGGTTCAAAAATTGTTTGCTGAGATTTCAGGAAACTCGTAGTTTTTTGGAAGCTTGGGAACCCCTTTCAATGAAAGTGATTCTCGTCAGTCTCTGCTTGGGGCTACTTCAATAGGACACAAACCAAAGCGATAGAACTTGGAACTACATTATTGTGCCAAGTTTCAAAGAGCAAGCACAAACCGTGTTTGATTTAGAGTCCCAAGTACATGTATCCATATAGGAGAAAATAGAGTGAAACCTAAACATGAAAAGGGTTACTGCAAAGGAAGGGTTTAAGATAGAAGAACGAAATTTGGTGAGCCAAGTGGGATTGGTGTACTGATCATTACCTGCAAGTATCATCAAGATTGGGTGAAAAAATGTTTGCTGAGATTTCAGGAAACTCGTAGTTTTTTGGAAGCTTGGCAACCCCTTTCAATGAAAGTGATTCTCTTCAGTCTCTGCTTGGGGCTACGTCAATAGGACACAAACCATAGCGATAGAACTTGGAACTACATTATTGTGCCAAGTTTCAAAGAGCTAGCACAAACCGTGTTTGATTTAGAGTTCCAACTACATGTATCCATACCTGAGAAAACAGAGTGAAACCTAAACATGAAATCGGTTACTGCAAAAGAACGGTTTAATCTAGAAGAACGAAATTTGGTGAGCCAAGTGGGATTGGTGTACTGATCACTACCTGCCAGTATCATCAAGATTGGGTGAAAAAATGTTTGCTGAGATTTCAGGAAACTCGTAGTTTTTTGGAAGCTTGGAAACCCGTATCAATGAAAGTGATTCTCGTCAGTCTCTGCTTGGGGCTACTTCAATAGGACACAAACCGTAGCGATAGAACTTGGAACTACATTATTGTGCCAAGTTTCAAAGAGCTAGCACAAACCGTGTTTGATTTAGAGTTCCAACTACATGTATCCATATAGGAGAAAAGAGAGTGAAACCTAAACATGAAAACGGTTACTGCAAATGAACGGTTTAACCTAGAAAAACGAAATTTGGTGAGCCAAGTGGGATTGGTGTACTGATCATTACCTGCCAGTATCATCAAGATTGGGTGAAAAAATGTTTGCTGTGATTTCAGGAAACTCGTAGATTTTTGGAAGCTTGGCAACCCGTATCAATGAAAGTGATTCTCGTCAGTCTCTGCTTGGGGCTACTTCAATAGGACACAAACCGTAGCGATAGGACTTGGAACTACATTATTGTGCCAAGTTTCAAAGAGCTAGCACAAACCGTGTTTGATTTAGAGTTCCAACTACATGTATCCATATAGGAGAAAAGAGAGTGAAACCTAAACATGAAAACGGTTACTGCAAATGAACGGTTTAACCTAGAAAAACGAAATTTGGTGAGCCAAGTGGGATTGGTGTACTGATCATTACCTGCCAGTATCATCAAGATTGGGTGAAAAAATGTTTGCTGAGATTTCAGGAAACTCGTAGATTTTTGGAAGCTTGGCAACCCGTATCAATGAAAGTGATTCTCGTCAGTCTCTGCTTGGGGCTACTTCAATAGGACACAAACCGTAGCGATAGAACTTGGAACTACATTATTGTGCCAAGTTTCAAAGAGCTAGCACAAACCGTGTTTGATTTAGAGTTCCAACTACATGTATCCATAGAGGAACAAACAGAGTGAAACCTAAACATGAAAAGGGTTACTGCAAAGGAACGGTTTAAGCTAGAAGAACGAAATTTGGAGAGCCAAGTGGGATTGGTGTACTGATCATTACCTGCAAGTATCATCAAGATTGGGTGAAAAAATGTTTGCTGAGATTTCAGGAAACTCCTAGTTTTTTGGAAGCTTGGCAACCCCTTTCAATGAAAGTGATTCTCGTCAGTCTCTACTTGGGGCTACTTCAATAGGACACAAACCATAGCGATAGAACTTGGAACTACATTATTGTGCCAAGTTTCAAAGAGCTAGCACGAACCGTGTTTGATTTAGAGTTCCAAATACATGTATCCATATAGGAACAAACAGAGTGAAACCTAAACCTGAAAAGGGTTACTGCAAAGGAACGGTTTAAGCTAGAAGAACGAAATTTGGAGAGCCAAGTGGGATTGGTGTACAGATCATTACCTGCAAGTATCATCAAGATTGGGTGAAAAAATGTTTGCTGAGATTTCAGGAAACTCGTAGTGTTTTGGAAGCTTGGCAACCCCTTTCAATGAAAGTGATTCTCGTCAGTCTCTGCCTGGGGCTACTTCAATAGGACACAAACCATAGCGATAGGACTTGGAACTACATTATTGTGCCAAGTTTCAAAGAGCTAGCACAAACCGTGTTTTATTTAGAGTTCCAAATACATGTATCCATATAGGAGAAAACAGAGTGAAACCTAAACATGAAAACGGTTACTGCAAAGGAACGGTTTAACCTAGAAAAACGAAATTTGGTGAGCCAAGTGGGATTGGTGTACTGATCATTACCTGCCAGTATCATCAAGATTGGGTGAAAAAATGTTTGCTGAGATTTCAGGAAACTCGTAGTGTTTTGGAAGCTTGGCAACCCCTTTCAATGAAAGTGATTCTCGTCAGTCTCTGCTTGGGGCTACTTCAATAGGACACAAACCATAGCGATAGGACTTGGAACTGCATTAATGTGCCAAGTTTCAAAGAGGTAGCACAAACCGTGTTTTATTTAGAGTTCCAAATACATGTATCCATATAGGAGAAAACAGAGTGAAACCTAAACATGAAAAGGGTTACTGCAAAGGAAGGGTTTAAGATAGAAGAACGAAATTTGGTGAGCCAAGTGGGATTGGTGTACTGATCATTACCTGCAAGTATCATCAAGATTGGGTGAAAAAATGTTTGCTGAGATTTCAGGAAACTCGTAGTTTTTTGGAAGCTTGGCAACCCCTTTCAATGAAAGTGATTCTCTTCAGTCTCTGCTTGGGGCTGCTTCAATAGGACACAAACCATAGCGATAGAACTTGGAACTACATTATTGTGCCAAGTTTCAAAGAGCTAGCACAAACCGTGTTTGATTTAGAGTTCAAACTACATGTATCCATACCTGAGAAAACAGAGTGAAACCTAAACATGAAATCGGTTACTGCAAAAGAACGGTTTAATCTAGAAGAACGAAATTTGGTGAGCCAAGTGGGATTGGTGTACTGATCACTACCTGCCAGTATCATCAAGATTGGGTGAAAAAATGTTTGTTGAGATTTCAGGAAACTCGTAGTTTTTTGGAAGCTTGGCAACCCCTTTCAATGAAAGTGATTCTCGTCAGTCTCTGCTTGGGGCTACTTCAATAGGACACAAACCATAGCGATAGGACTTGGAACTACATTATTGTGCCAAGTTTCAAAGAGCTAGCACAAACCTTGTTTTATTTAGAGTTCCAAATACATGTATCCATATAGGAGAAAACAGAGTGAAACCTAAACATGAAAACGGTTACTGCAAAGGAACGGTTTAACCTAGAGGAACGAATTTTATTGAGCCTAGTGGGATTGGTGTACTGATCATTACCTGCCAGTATCATCAAGATTGGGTGAAAAAATGTTTGCTGAGATTTCAGGAAACTCGTAGTTTTTTGGAAGCTTGGCAACTCTTTTCGTTGAAAGTGAATCTTGTCAGTCTCTGCTTGGGGCTACTTCAATAGGACACAAACCATAGCGATAGAACTTGGAACTACATTATTGTGCCAAGTTTCAAAGAGCTAGCACACACCGTGTTTGATTTAGAGTTCCACTACATGTATGTATATAGGAGAAAACAGAGTGAAACCTAAACATGAAAACGGTTACTGCAAAGGAACGGTTTAACGTAGAAGAACGAAGTTGGGTGAGCCAAGTGGGATTGGTGTACTGATCATTACCTGCCAGTATCATCAAGATTGTGTGAAAAAATCTTTGCTGAGATTTCAGGAAACTCGTAGTTTTTTCGAAGCTTGGCAACCCCTTTCAATGAAAGTGATTCTCGTCAGTCTCTGCTTGGGGCTACTTCAATAGGACACAAACCATAGCGATAGAACTTGGAACTACATTATTGTGCCAAGTTTCAAAGAGCTAGCACAAACCGTGTTTGATTTAGAGTTCCAACTACATGTATCCATACCTGAGAAAACAGAGTGAAACCTAAAACATGAAATCGGTTACTGCAAAAGAACGGTTTAATCTAGAAGAACGAAATTTGGTGAGCCAAGTGGGATTGGTGTACTGATCACTACCTGCCAGTATCATCAAGATTGGGTGAAAAAATGTTTGCTGAGATTTCAGGAAACTCGTAGTTTTTTGGAAGCTTGGCAACCCCTTTCAATGAAAGTGATTCTCGTCAGTCTCTGCTTGGGGCTACTTCAATAGGACACAAACCATAGCGATAGGACTTGGAACTACATTATTGTGCCAAGTTTCAAAGAGCTAGCACAAACCTTGTTTTATTTAGAGTTCCAAATACATGTATCCATATAGGAGAAAACAGAGTGAAACCTAAACATGAAAACGGTTACTGCAAAGGAACGGTTTAACCTAGAGGAACGAAATTTATTGAGCCTAGTGGGATTGGTGTACTGATCATTACCTGCCAGTATCATCAAGATTGGGTGAAAAAATGTTTGCTGAGATTTCAGGAAACTCGTAGTTTTTTGGAAGCTTGGCAACTCTTTTCGTGAAAGTGAATCTTGTCAGTCTCTGCTTGGGGCTACTTCAATAGGACACAAACCATAGCGATAGAACTTGGAACTACATTATTGTGCCAAGTTTCAAAGAGCTAGCACACACCGTGTTTGATTTAGAGTTCCAACTACATGTATCCATATAGGAGAAAACAGAGTGAAACCTAAACATGAAAACGGTTACTGCAAAGGAACGGTTTAACCTAGAAGAACGAAATTTGGTGAGCCAAGTGGGATTGGTGTACTGATCATTACCTGCCAGTATCATCAAGGTTGGGTGAAAAATGTTTGCTGAGATTTCAGGAAACTCGTAGTGTTTTGGAAGCTTGGCAACCCCTTTCAATGAAAGTGATTCTCGTCAGTCTCTGCTTGGGGCTACTTCAATAGGGACACAAACCATAGCGATAGAACTTGGAACAACATTATTGTGCCAAGTTTCAAAGAGCTAGCACAAACCGTGTTTTATTTAGAGTTCCAAATACATGTATCCATATAGGAGAAAACAGAGTGAAACCTAAACATGAAAACGGTTACTGCAAAGGAACGGTTTAACCTAGAAGAACGAAGTTGGGTGAGCCAAGTGGGATTGGTGTACTGATCATTACCTGCCAGTATCATCAAGATTGGGTGAAAAAATGTTTGCTGAGGTTTGAGAAACTCGTAGTTTTTTCGAAGCTTGGCAACCCCTTTCAATGAAAGTGATTCTCGTCAGTCTCTGCTTGGGGCTACTTCAATAGGACACAAACCATAGCGATAGAATTGAACTACATTATTGTACCAAGTTTCAAAGAGCTAGCACAAACCGTGTTTGATTTAGAGTTCCAACTACATATATCCATATAGGAGAAAACAGAGTAACACCTAAACATGAAAACGGTTACTGCAAAGGAACGGTTTAACCTAGAAGAACGAAATTTGGTGAGCCAAGTGGGATTGGTGTACTGATGGTTACCTGCCAGTATCATAAATATTGGGTGAAAAAGTGTTTGCTGACATTACCGGAAACTTGTAGTTTTTTGGAAGCTTGGCAACCCTTTCAACGAAAGTGATTCTCTTCAGTCTCTGCTTGGGGCTACTTCAATAGGACACAGACCATAGCGATAGAACTTGGAACTACTTTATTGTGCCAAGTTTCAAAGAGCTAGCACAAACCGTGTTTCATTTAGAGTTCCAACTACATGTATCCATATAGGAGAAAACAGAGTGAAACCTAAACATGAAAACGGTTACTGCAATGGAACGGTTTAACCTAGAAGAACGAAATTTGGTGAGCCAAGTGGGATTGGTGTACTGATCATTACCTGCATGTATCATCAAGATTGGGTGAAAAAATATTTTCTGAGATTTCAGGAAACTCGTAGTTTTTTGGAAGCTTGGCAACCCCTTTAATGAAAGTGGAATTCTCGTCAGTCTCTGCTTGGGGCAACTTCAACTGGACACAAACCATAGTGATAGAACGTGGAACTACATTATTGTGCCAAGTTTCAAAGAGCTAGCACAAACCGTGTTTGATTTAGAGTTCCAACTACATGTATCCATACCTTGGAATACAGAGTGAAACTAAACATGAAAACGGTTACTGCAAAGGAACGTTTTAACCTAGAAGAACAAAGTTGGGTGAGCCAAGTGGGATTGGTGTACTGATCATTACCTGCCAGTATCATCAAGATTGGCGAAAAAATGTTTGCTGAGATTTCAGGAAACTCGTAGATTTTTGGAAGCTTGGCAACCCTTTTCCATGAAAGTGAATCTCGTCAGTCTCTGCTTGGGGCTACTTCAATAGGACACAAACTATCGCAATAGAACTTGGAACTACATTATTGTTTCAAGTTTCAAAGAGCTAGCACAAACCGTGTTTGATTTAGAGTTCCAACTACATGTATCCATACCTGAGAAAACAGAGTGAAACCTAAACATGAAATCGGTTACTGCAAAACAACGGTTTAATCTAGAAGAACGAAATTTGGTGAGCCAAGTGGAAATTGGTGAGCTGATCATTACCTGCCAGTATCATCAAGATTGGGTGAAAAAAATGTTTCCTGAGATTTCAGGAAACTTGTAATTTTTTGGAAGCTTGGCAACCCCTTCCAATGCAAGTGATTCTCGTTAGTCTCTGCTTGGGGCTACTTCAATAGGACACAAACCATAGCGATAGAACTGGGAACTACATTATTGTGCCAAGTTTCAAAGAGCTAGCACAAACCGTGTTTGATTTAGAGTTCCAACTACATGTATCCATATAGGAGAAAACAGAGTGAAACCTAAACATGAAACGGTTACTGCAAAGGAACGGTTTAATCTAGAAGAACGAAATTTGGTGAGCCAAGTGGGATTGGTGTACTGATAATGACCTGCAAGTATCATCAAGATTGGGTGAAAAAATGTTTGCTGAGAGGTCAGGAAACTCGTAGTTTTTTGGAAGCTTGGGAAACCCTTTCAATGAAAGTGATTCTCGTCAGTCTGTGGCTTGGGGCTACTTCAATAGGACACAAACCATAGCGATAGAACTTGGAACTACATTATTGTGCCAAGTTTCAAAGAGATAGCACAAACCGTGTTTTATTTAGAGTTCCAAATACAAGTATCCATATAGGAGAATACAGAGTGAAACCTAAACATGAAAACGGTTACTGCAAAGGAACGGTTTAACCTAGAAGAACAAAGTTGGGTGAGCTAAGTGGGATTGGTGTAGTGATCATTACCTGCCAGTATCATCAAGATTGGTGAAAAAAATGTTTGCTGAGATTTCAGGAAACTCATAGTTTTTGGAAGCTTAGAAACTCTTTTCCTTGAAAGTGAATCTCGTCAGTCTCTGCTTGGGGCTACTTCAATAGGATACAAACCATAGTGATAGAACTTGGAACTACATTATTGTGCCAAGTTTCGAAGCGCTAGCACAAACCGTGTTTGATTTAGAGTTCCAACTACATGTATCCATATAGGAGAAAACAGAGTGAAACCTAAACATGAAAGTTACTGCAAACGAACGGTTTAACCAAAAGAACGAAATTTGGTGAGCCAAGTGGATTCGTGTACTTATCATTACCTCCAGCATCATCAAGATTGGGTGAAAAAATGTTTGCTGAGATTTCAGGAAACTCGTAGTTTTTTGGAAGCTTGGCAATCTTTTCAATGAAAGTGATTCTCGTCAGTCTCTGCTTGGGGCTACTTCAATAGGACACAAACCATAGCGATAGAACTTGGAACTACATTATTGGTGCCAAGTTTCGAAGAGCTAGCACAAACCGTGTTTGATTTAGAGTTCCAACTACATGTATCCATATAGGAGAAAACAGAGTGAAACCTAAACACGAAAACGGTTACTGCAAAGGAACGGTTTAACCTAGAAGAACGAAACTTGGTGAGCCAAGTGGATTGGTGTACTGATCATTACCTGCCAGTATCATCAAGATTGGGTGAAAAAATGTTTGCTGAGATTTCAGGAAACTCGTAGTTTTTTGGAAGCTTGGCAACCCCTTTCAATGAAAGTGATTCTCGTCAGTCTCTGCTTAGGGCTACTTCAATAGGTCACAGACCATAGCGATAGAACTTGGAACTAATATTGTGCCAAGTTTCAAAGAGCTAGCACAAACTGTGTTTGATTTAGAGTTCCAACTTCATGTATCCATATAGGAGAAAACAAGAGTGAAACCTAAACTTGAAACGTTTACTGCAAAGGAACGGTTTAACCTAGAAGAACGAAATTTGTTGAGCGAAGTGGGATTGGTGTACTTATCATTACCTGCCAGGATCATCAAGATTGGGTGAAAAAATCTTTGCTGAGATTTCAGGAATTCTCGTAGTTTTTTGGAAGCTTGGCAATCCTTTCAATGAAAGTGATTCTCGTCAGTCTCTCCTTGGGGCTACTTCAATAGGACACAAACCATAGCGATAGAACTTGGAACTACATTATTGTGCCAAGTTTCGAAGAGCTAGCACAAACCATGTTTGATTTAGAGTTCCAACTACATGTATCCATATAGGAGAAAACAGAGTGAAACCTAAACACGAAAACGGTTACTGCAAAGGAACGGTTTAACCTAGAAGAACTAAATATGGTGCGCCTAGTGGGATTGGTGTACTTATCATTACCAGCCAGTATCATCAAGATTGGGTGAAAAATGTTTGCTGAGTTTCAGGAAACTCGTAGTTTTTTGAAGCTTGGCAAACCCTTTCAATTAAAGTGAATTCTCTTCAGTCTCTGCTATGGCTACTTCAATAGGACACAGACCATAGCGATAGACTTGGAACTACATTATTGTGCCAAGTTTCAAAGAGCTAGCACAAACCGTGTTTGATTTAGAGTTCCAACTACATGTATCCATGTAGGAGAAAACAGAGTGAAACCTAAACATGAAAACTGTTACTGCAAAGGAACGGTTTAACCTAGAAGAACGAAATTTGTTGAGCCAAGTGGGATTGGTGTACTGATCATTACCTGCCAGTATCATCAATATTGGTTGAAAAAATGTTTCCTGAGATTTCAGGAAACTCGTAGTTTTTGGAAGCTTGGCAACCCCTTTCAATGAAATTGATTCTCGTCAGTCTCTGCTTGGACTACTTCAATAGGACACAGACCATAGCGATAGAACTTGGAACTACATTATTGTGCCAAGTTTCAAAGAGCTAGCACAAACCGTGTTTGATTTAGAGTTCCAACTACATGTATCCATATAGGAGAAAACAGAGTGAAACCTAAAAATGAAAACGGTTACAGCAAAGGAACGGTTTAACCTAGAAGAACGAAATTTGGTGAGCCAAGTGGGATTGGTGTACTTATCATTACCTGCCAGCATCATCAAATTGGGTGAAAAAATCTTTGTTGAGATTTCAGGAAACCCGTAGTTTTTTGGGAAGCTTGGCAATCCTTTTCAATGAAAGTGATTCTCGTCAGTCTCTGCTTGGGGCTACTTCAATAGGACACAAACCATAGTGATAGAAGTTGGAACTACGTTATTGTGCCAAGTTTCAAAGAGCTAGCACAAACCGTGGTTGATTTAGAGTTCCAACTACATGTATCCATATAGGAGAAAACAGAAGGAAACCTAAACATGAAAACGGTTACTGCAAAGGAACGGTTGATCCTAGAAGAACGAAATTTGTTGAGCCAAGTGGGATTGGTGTACTTATCATTACCTGCCAGTATCATCAAGATTTGGGTGAAAAAATGTTTGCTGAATTTTCAGGAAACTCGTAGTTTTTAGGAAGCTTGGCAACCCCTTTCAATGAAAGTGACTCTCGTCAGTCTCTGCTTGGGGCTACTTCAATAGGACACAAACCATAGCGAAAGAACTTGGAACTACATTATTGTGCCAAGTTTCAAAGAGCTAGCACAAACCGTGTTTAATTTAGAGTTCCAAATTCATGTATCCACATAGGAGAAAACAGAGTGAAACGTAAACATGAAAACGGTTACTGCAAAGGAACGGTTTAACCTAGAAGAACGAAATTTAGTGAGGCAAGTGGGATTGGTGTTCTTATCATTACCTGCCAGTATCATCAAGATTGGGTGAAAAAATGTTTGCTGAGATTTCAGGAAACTCGTAGTTTTTTGGAAGCTTGGCAACCCCTTTCAATGAAAGTGATTGTTGTCAGTCTCTGCTTGGGGCTACTTCAATAGGACACAAACCATAGCGATAGAAGTTGGAACTACGTTATAGTGCCAGTTTCAAAGAGCTAGCACAAACCGTGGTTGATTTAGACTTCCAACTACATGTATCCATATAGGAGAAAACAGAGTGAAACCTAAACATGAAAACGGTTACTGCAAACGAACGGTTTAATCAAGAAGAACGAAATTTGGTGAGCCAAGTGGGATTGGTGTACTGATCATTACCTGCCAGTGTCATCAAGATTGGGTGAAAAAATGTTTGCTCAGTTTTCAGGAAACTCGTAGTTTTTTGGAAGCTTGGCAACCCCTTTCAATGAAAGTGATTCTCGTCAGTCTCTGCTTGGGGCTACTTCAATAGGACACAGACCATAGCGATAGAACTTGGAATTACATTATTGTGCCAAGTTTCAAAGAGCTAGCACAACCGTGTTTGATTTAGAGTTCCAACTACATGTATCCATATAGGAGAAAACAGAGTGAAACCTAAACCTGAAAAAGGTTACTGCAAAGGAACGGTTTAACCTAGAAGAACGAAATTTGTTGAGCCAAGTGGATTGGTGTACTGATCATTACCTGCCAGTATCATCAATATTGGGTGAAAAAATGTTGGCTGAGATTTCAGGAAACTCGTAGTTTTTTGGAAGCTTGGCAAAGCCTTTCAATGAAAGTGATTCTTGTCAGTCTCTGCTTGGTGCTACTTCAATAGAACACAAACCATAGTGATAGAAGTTGGAACTACGTTATTGTGCCAAGTTTCAAAGAGCTAGCACAAACCGTGGTTGATTTAGAGTTCCAACTACATGTATCCATATAGGAGAAAACAGAGTGAAACCTAAACATGAAAACGGTTACGGCAAAGGAACGGTTTAACCTAGAAGAACGAAATTTGGTGAGCCAAGTGGGATTGGTGTACTGATCATTACCTGCCAGTATCATCAAGATTGGGGTGAAAAATGTTTGCTGAGATTTCAGGAAACTCGTAGTTTTTTGGAAGCTTGGCAACCCCTTTCAATGAAACTGATTCTCGTCAGTCTCTGCTTGGGGTTACTCAATAGGACACAAACCATAGCGATAGAAGTTGGAACTACGTTATTGTGCCAAGTTTCAAAGAGCTAGCACAAACCGTGGTTGATTTAGAGTTCCAACTACATTTATCCATATAGGAGAAAACAGAGTGAAACCTAAACATGAAAACGGTTTTCTGCAAAGGAACGGTTTAACCTAGAAGAACGAAATTTGTTGAGCCAAGTGGGATTGGTGTACTTATCATTACCTGCCAGGATCATCAAGATTGGGTGAAAAAATGTTTCCTGAGATTTCAGGAAACTCGTAGTTTTTTGGAAGCTTGGCAACCCCTTTCAATGAAAGTGATTCTCGTCAGTCTCTGCTTGGGGCTACTTCAATAGGACACAAACCATAGCGATAGAAGTTGGAACTACGTTATTGTGCCAGTTTCAAAGAGCTAGCACAAACCGTGGTTGATTTAGCGTTCCAACTACATGTATCCATATAGGAGAAAACAGAGTGAAACCTAAACATGAAAACGGTTACTGCAAACGAACGGTTTAATCTAGAAGAACGAAATTTGGTGAGCCAAGTGGGATTGGTGTACTGATCATTACCTGCCAGTATCATCAAGATTGGGTGAAAAAATGTTTGCTGAGTTTTCAGGAAACTCGTAGTTTTTTGGAAGCTTGGCAACCCCTTTCAATGAAAGTGATTCTCTTCAGTCTCTGCTTCGGGCTACTTCAATAGACACAGACCATAGCGATAGAACTTGGAACTACATTATTGTGCCAAGTTTCGAAGAGCTAGCACAAACCATGTTTGATTTAGAGTTCCAACTACATTTATCCATATAGGAGAAAACAGAGTGAAACCTAAACACGAAAACGGTTACTGCAAAGGAACGGTTTAACCTAGAAGAACAAAATATGGTGCGCCTAGTGGGATTGGTGTACTTACCATTACCAGCCAGTATCATCAAGATTGGGTGAAAAAATGTTTGCTGAGTTTTCAGGAAACTCGTAGTTTTTGGAAGCTTGGCAAACCCTTTCAATTAAAGTGATTCTCTTCAGTCTCTGCTATGGCTACTTCAATAGGACACAGACCATAGCGATAGAACTTGGAACTACATTATTGTGCCAAGTTTCAAAGAGCTAGCACAAACCGTGTTTGATTGAGAGTTCCAACTACATGTATCCATGTAGGAGAAAACAGAGTGAAACCTAAACATGAAAAAGGTTACTGCAAAGGAACGGTTTAACCTAGAAGAACGAAACTTGGTGAGCCAAGTGGGATTGGTGTACTGATCATTACCTGCCAGTATCATCAGGATTGGGTGAAAAAATGTTTGCTGAGATTCAGCAAACTCGTAGTTTTTTTGAAGCTTGGCAACCCCTTTCAATGAAAGTGATTCTCGTCAGTCTCTGCTTGGGGCTACTTCAATAGGACACAGACCATAGCGATAGAACTTGGAACTACATTATTGTGCCAAGTTTCAAAGAGCTAGCACAAACTGTGTTTGATTTAGAGTTCCAACTTCATGTATCCATATAGGAGAAAACAAGAGTGAACCTAAACTTGAAACGGTTACTGCAAAGGAACGGTTTAACCTAGAAGAACGAAATTTGTTGAGCCAAGTGGGATTGGTGTACTTATCATTACCTGCCAGGATCATCAAGATTGGGTGAAAAAATGTTTCCTGAGATTTCAGGAAACTCGTAGTTTTTTGGAAGCTTGGCAACCCCTTTCAATGAAAGTGATTCTCGTCAATCTCTGCTTCGGGCTACTTCAATAGGACACAAACCATAGCGAAAGAACTTGGAACTACCATTATTGTGCCAAGTTTCAAAGAGCTAGCACAAACCGTGTTTGATTTAGAGTTCCAACTACATGTATCCATATAGGAGAAAACAGAGTGAAACCTAAACATGAAAACGGTTACTGCAAAGGAACGGTTTAACCTAGAAGAACGAAATTTGTTGAGCCAAGTGGGATTGGTGTACTGATCATTACCTGCCAGTATCATCAAGATTCGGTGAAAAAATGTTTGCTGAGATTTCAGGAAACTCTTAGTTTTTTGGAAGCTTGGCAACCCCTTTCAATGAAATTGATTCTCTTCAGTCTCTGCTTGGGCTACTTCAATAGGACACAGACCATAGCGATAGAACTTTGAACTACATTATTGTGCCAAGTTTCAAAGAGCTAGCACAAACCGTGTTTGATTTAGAGTTCCAACTACATGTAACCATATAGGAGAAAACAGAGTGAAACCTAAACATGAAAACGGTTACTGCAAAGGAACGGTTTAACCTAGAAGAACGAAATTCGGTGAGCCAAGTGGGATTGGTGTACTTATCATTACCTGCCAGTATCATCAAGATTGGGTGAAAAAATCTTTGCTGAGATTTCAGGAAACTCGTAGTTTTTTGGAAGCTTGGCAATCCTTTTCAATGAAAGTGATTCTCGTCAGTCTCTCCTTGGGGCTACTTCATAGGACACAAACCATAGCGATAGAACTTGGAACTACATTATTGTGCCAAGTTTCGAAGAGCTAGCACAAACCATGTTTGATTTAGAGTTCCAACTACATGTATCCATTAGGAGAAAACAGAGTGAAACCTAAACACGAAAACGGTTACTGCAAAGGAACGGTTTAACCTAGAAGAAACTAAATATGGTGCGCCTAGTGGGATTGGTGTACTTATCATTACCAGCCAGTATCATCAAGATTGGTGAAAAAAGGTTTGCTGAGTTTTCAGGAAACTCGTAGTTTTTTGGAAGCTTGGCAAACCCTTTCAATTAAAGTGATTCTCTTCAGTCTCTGCTATGGCTACTTCAATAGGACACAGACCATAGCGATAGAACTTGGAACTACATTATTGTGCCAAGTTTCAAAGAGCTAGCACAAACCGTGTTTGATTTAGAGTTCCAACTACATGTATCCATGTAGGAGAAAACAGAGTGAAACCTAAACATGAAAACTGTTACTGCAAAGGAACGGTTTAACCTAGAAGAACGAAATTTGTTGAGCCAAGTGGGATTGGTGTACTGATCATTACCTGCCAGTATCATCAATATTGGTTGAAAAAATGTTTGCTGAGATTTCAGGAAACTCGTAGTTTTTTGGAAGCTTGGCAACCCCTTTCAATGAAAGTGATTTCTCGTCAGTCTCTGCTTGGGACTACTTCAATAGGACACAGACCATAGCGATAGAACTTGGAACTACATTATTGTGCCAAGTTCAAAGAGCTAGCACAAACCGTGTTTGATTTAGAGTTCCAACTACATGTATCCATATAGGAGAAAACAGAGTGAAACCTAAACATGAAAACGGTTACAGCAAAGGAACGGTTTAACCTAGAAGAACGAAATTTGGTGAGCCAAGTGGGATTGGTGTACTTATCATTACCTGCCAGCATCATCAAATTGGGTGAAAAAATCTTTGTTGAGATTTCAGGAAACCCGTAGTTTTTTGGAAGCTTGGCAATCCTTTTCAATGAAAGTGATTCTCGTCAGTCTCTGCTTGGTTCTACTTCAATAGGACACAAACCATAGTGATAGAAGTTGGAACTACGTTATTGTGCCAAGTTTCAAAGAGCTAGCACAAACCGTGTTTGATTTAGAGTTCCAACTACATGTATCCATACCTTGGAATACAGAGTGAAACCTAAACATGAAAACGGTTACTGCAAAGGAACGGTTTAACCTAGAAGAACAAAGTTGGGTGAGCCAAGTGGGATTGGTGTACTGATCATTACCTGCCAGTATCATCAAGATTGGCGAAAAAAATGTTTGCTGAGATTTCAGGAAACTCGTAGATTTTTGGAAGCTTGGCAACCCTTTTCCATGAAAGTGAATCTCGTCAGTCTCTGCTTGGGGCTACTTCAATAGGACACAAACTATAGCAATAGAACTTGGAACTACATTATTGTTTCAAGTTTCAAAGAGCTAGCACAAACCGTGTTTGATTTAGAGTTCCAACTACATGTATCCATATAGGAGAAAACAGAGTGAAACCTAAACATGAAAACGGTTACTGCAAAGGAACGGTTTAATCTAGAAGAACGAAATTTGGTGAGCCAAGTGGGATTGGTGTACTGATAATGACCTGCAAGTATCATCAAGATTGGGTGAAAAAATGTTTGCTGAGAGGTCAGGAAACTCGTAGTTTTTTGGAATCTTGGGAAACCCTTTCAATGAAAGTGATTCTCGTCAGTCTGTGCTTGGGGCTACTTCAATAGGACACAAACCATAGCGATAGAAACTTGGAACTACATTATTGTGCCAAGTTTCAAAGAGATAGCACAAACCGTGTTTTATTTAGAGTTCCAAATACAAGTATCCATATAGGAGAATACAGAGTGAAACCTAAACATGAAAACGGTTACTGCAAAGGAACGGTTTAACCTAGAAGAACAAAGTTGGTGAGCTAAGTGGGATTGGTGTAGTGATCATTACCTGCCAGTATCATCAAGATTGGTGAAAAAAATGTTTGCTGAGATTTCAGGAAACTCATAGTTTTTTGGAAGCTTAGAAACTCTTTTCCCTTGAAAGTGAATCTCGTCAGTCTCTGCTTGGGGCTACTTCAATAGGATACAAACCATAGTGATAGAACTTGGAACTACATTATTGTGCCAAGTTTCGAAGCGCTAGCACAACCGTGTTTGATTTAGAGTTCCAACTACATGTATCCATATAGGAGAAAACAGAGTGAAACCTAAACATGAAAACGGTTACTGCAAACGAACGGTTTAACCAAAAGAACGAAATTTGGTGAGCCAAGTGGGATCGTGTACTTATCATTACCTCTCAGCATCATCAAGATTGGGTGAAAAAATGTTTGCTGAGATTTCAGGAAACTCGTAGTTTTTTGGAAGCTTGGCAATCCTTTTCAATGAAAGTGATTCTCGTCAGTCTCTGCTTGGGGCTACTTCAATAGGACACAAACCATAGCGATAGAACTTGGAACTACATTATTGTGCCAAGTTTCGAAGAGCTAGCACAAACCGTGTTTGATTTAGAGTTCCAACTACATGTATCCATATAGGAGAAAACAGAGTGAAACCTAAACACGAAAACGGTTACTGCAAAGGAACGGTTTAACCTAGAAGAACGAAACTTGGTGAGCCAAGTGGGATTTGGTGTACTGATCATTACCTGCCAGTATCATCAAGATTGGGTGAAAAAATGTTTGCTGAGATTTCAGGAAACTCGTAGTTTTTGGAAGCTTGGCAACCCCTTTCAATGAAAGTGATTCTCGTCAGTCTCTGCTTAGGGCTACTTCAATAGGTCACAGACCATAGCGATAGAACTTGGAACTACATTATTGTGCCAAGTTCGAAGAGCTAGCACAAACCATGTTTGATTTAGAGTTCCAACTACATGTATCCATATAGGAGAAAACAGAGTGAAACCTAAACACGAAAACGGTTACTGCAAAGGAACGGTTTAACCTAGAAGAACTAAATATGGTGCGCCTAGTGGGATTGGTGTACTTATCATTACCAGCCAGTATCATCAAGATTGGGTGAAAAAATGTTTGCTGAGTTTTCAGGAAACTCGTAGTTTTTTGGAAGCTTGGCAAACCCTTTCAATTAAAGTGATTCTCTTCAGTCTCTGCTATGGCTACTTCAATAGGACACAGACCATAGCGATAGACTTGGAACTACATTATTGTGCCAAGTTTCAAAGAGCTAGCACAAACCGTGTTTGATTTAGAGTTCCAACTACATGTATCCATGTAGGAGAAAACAGAGTGAAACCTAAACATGAAAACTGTTACTGCAAAGGAACGGTTTAACCTAGAAGAACGAAATTTGTTGAGCCAAGTGGGATTGGTGTACTGATCATTACCTGCCAGTATCATCAATATGGTTGAAAAATGTTTCCTGAGATTTCAGGAAACTCGTAGTTTTTTGGAAGCTTGGCAACCCCTTTCAATGAAATTGATTCTCGTCAGTCTCTGCTTGGGACTACTTCAATAGGACACAGACATAGCGATAGAACTTGGAACTACATTATTGTGCCAAGTTTCAAAGAGCTAGCACAAACCGTGTTTGATTTAGAGTTCCAACTACATGTATCCATATAGGAGAAAAACAGAGTGAAACCTAAAAATGAAAACGGTTACAGCAAAGGAACGGTTTAACCTAGAAGAACGAAATTTGGTGAGCCAAGTGGGATTGGTGTACTTATCATTACCTGCCAGCATCATCAAATTGGGTGAAAAAATCTTTGTTGAGATTTCAGGAAACCCGTAGTTTTTTGGAAGCTTGGCAATCCTTTTCAATGAAAGTGATTCTCGTCAGTCTCTGCTTGGGGCTACTTCAATAGGACACAAACCATAGTGATAGAAGTTGGAACTACGTTATTGTGCCAAGTTTCAAAGAGCTAGCACAAACCGTGGTTGATTTTAGAGTTCCAACTACATGTATCCATATAGGAGAAAACAGAAGGAAACCTAAACATGAAAACGGTTACTGCAAAGGAACGGTTGATCCTAGAAGAACGAAATTTGTTGAGCCAAGTGGGATTGGTGTACTTATCATTACCTGCCAGTATCATCAAGATTGGGTGAAAAATGTTTGCTGAGATTTCAGGAAACTCGTAGTTTTTTAGGAAGCTTGGCAACCCCTTTCAATGAAAGTGACTCTCGTCAGTCTCTGCTTGGGGCTACTTCAATAGGACACAAACCATAGCGAAAGAACTTGGAACTACATTATTGTGCCAAGTTTCAAAGAGCTAGCACAAACCGTGTTTAATTAGAGTTCCAAATTCATGTATCCACATAGGAGAAAACAGAGTGAAACGTAAACATGAAAAACGGTTACTGCAAAGGAACGGTTTAACCTAGAAGAACGAAATTTAGTGAGGCAAGTGGGATTGGTGTTCTTATCATTACCTGCCAGTATCATCAAGATTTGGGTGAAAAAATGTTTGCTGAGATTTCAGGAAACTCGTAGTTTTTGGAAGCTTGGCAACCCCTTTCAATGAAAGGTGATTGTTGTCAGTCTCTGCTTGGGGCTACTTCAATAGGACACAAACCATAGCGATAGAAGTTGGAACTACGTTATTGTGCCAGTTTCAAAGAGCTAGCACAAACCGTGGTTGATTTAGACTTCCAACTACATGTATCCATATAGGAGAAAACAGAGTGAAACCTAAACATGAAAACGGTTACTGCAAACGAACGGTTTAATCAAGAAGAACGAAATTTGGTGAGCCAAGTGGGATTGGTGTACTGATCATTACCTGCCAGTGTCATCAAGATTGGGTGAAAAAATGTTTGCTCAGTTTTCAGGAAACTCGTAGTTTTTTGGAAGCTTGGCAACCCCTTTCAATGAAAGTGATTCTCGTCAGTCTCTGCTTGGGGCTACTTCAATAGGACACAGACCATAGCGATAGAACTTGGAATTACATTATTGTGCCAAGTTTCAAAGAGCTAGCACAAACCGTGTTTGATTTAGAGTTCCAACTACATGTATCCATATAGGAGAAAACAGAGTGAAACCTAAACCTGAAAAAGGTTACTGCAAAGGAACGGTTTAACCTAGAAGAACGAAATTTGTTGAGCCAAGTGGGATTGGTGTACTGATCAATTACCTGCCAGTTTCATCAATATTGGGTGAAAAAATGTTGGCTGAGATTTCAGGAAACTCGTAGTTTTTTGGAAGCTTGGCAAAGCCTTTCAATGAAAGTGATTCTTGTCAGTCTCTGCTTGGTGCTACTTCAATAGAACACAAACCATAGTGATAGAAGTTGGAACTACGTTATTGTGCCAAGTTTCAAAGAGCTAGCACAAACCGTGGTTGATTTAGAGTTCCAACTACATGTATCCATATAGGAGAAAACAGAGTGAAACCTAAACATGAAAACGGTTTACGGCAAAGGAACAGTTTAACCTAGAAGAACGAAATTTGGTGAGCCAAGTGGGATTGGTGTACTGATCATTACCTGCCAGTATCATCAAGATTGGGTGAAAAAATGTTTGCTGAGATTTCAGGAAACTCGTAGTTTTTTGGAAGCTTGGCAACCCCTTTCAATGAAACTGATTCTCGTCAGTCTCATGCTTGGGGTTACTTCAATAGGACACAAACCATAGCGATAGAAGTTGGAACTACGTTATTGTGCCAAGTTTCAAAGAGCTAGCACAAACCGTGGGTTGATTTAGAGTTCCAACTACATTTATCCATATAGGAGAAAACAGAGTGAAACCTAAACATGAAAACGGTTTTCTGCAAAGGAACGGTTTAACCTAGAAGAACGAAATTTGTTGAGCCAAGTGGGATTGGTGTACTTATCATTACCTGCCAAGATCATCAAGATTGGGTGAAAAAATGTTTCCTGAGATTTCAGGAAACTCGTAGTTTTTTGGAAGCTTGGCAACCCCTTTCAATGAAAGTGATTCTCGTCAGTCTCTGCTTGGGGCTACTTCAATAGGACACAAACCATAGCGATAGAAGTTGGAACTACGTTATTGTGCCAGTTTCAAAGAGCTAGCACAAACCGTGGTTGATTTAGCGTTCCAACTACATGTATCCATATAGGAGAAAACAGAGTGAAACCTAAACATGAAAACGGTTACTGCAAACGAACGGTTTAATCTAGAAGAACGAAATTTGGTGAGACCAAGTGGGATTGGTGTACTGATCATTACCTGCCAGTATCATCAAGATTGGGTGAAAAAATGTTTGCTGAGTTTTCAGGAAACTCGTAGTTTTTTGGAAGCTTGGCAACCCCTTTCAATGAAAGTGATTCTCTTCAGTCTCTGCTTCGGGCTACTTCAATAGGACACAGACCATAGCGATAGAACTTGGAACTACATTATTGTGCCAAGTTTCGAAGAGCTAGCACAAACCATGTTTGATTTAGAGTTCCAACTACATTTATCCATATAGGAGAAACAGAGTGAAACCTAAACACGAAAACGGTTACTGCAAAGGAACGGTTTAACCTAGAAGAACAAAATATGGTGCGCCTAGTGGGATTGGTGTACTTACCATTACCAGCCAGTATCATCAAGATTGGGTGAAAAAATGTTTGCTGAGTTTTCAGGAAACTCGTAGTTTTTTGGAAGCTTGGCAAACCCTTTCAATTAAAGTGATTCTCTTCAGTCTCTGCTATGGCTACTTCAATAGGACACAGACCATAGCGATAGAACTTGGAACTACA
>NW_027552870.1:0-53832 GCF_045843805.1 Urocitellus parryii | reverse complement strand
TTGACTTGCTACATTTTGTATTAACTGTCATGTTTATATGTATTTTCTCATTTTTCTGAGTTTTGTCCCCATATTGAGAGTAGAAACTACTTCTCAGCCTGTTTTTGATTTTGAATTTTCCTGTTGTGAGGATGGCCTTAGGCCTGAGCCTAAGCAACTCCATTTTAAAATCTCCAGTTTGAAACCTGCAGTTTCACCAGGCACACCCACAGAGCCCTCCAGTATGGCCTCAAACAAGTTACTTCCCCTCACCCTGATAAACAGAGTGAAGCCCCTGGCAGGCTGTCTTCACCTGATAAGAGGGAAAGGTGATAAGATCAGAGTGAAGACCACTAGACCAGATATTTCTGACCCCAGGGTAAACGATGTCATGGAGAAATCCAGTGGTAGGTGATAAGGATTGAAAGGGGGGTGTCAAAAGCCCTCGAATTTAGTATAAATAATAGATGAACAGGGACTCAGCCAGCACTCTAGCTGGGGAGCCTGACCAAGACTAACATCCCATCACTTGTCTCGTTTCCTGATCCTCTGCGTGATCCTCACCACTCTCAAACTCTACCAACTTGTCTGGTCTGTCTGAACCCTGGTGAGAGCTGAAACTTCTCCCTGTGACTCTCTCCTCAACCTGTCTCACTCCACACCAGGAAAAGCCTGCCTTGGTTCCAGACCTGGTCACTGTGGTCTGAGTTAGTGAGCATCTGCTGGACATAAAGCCTAAGGCTTACGACTTTTGAACTTAGCATGCAGAGGGAATTTCTGTCACTAGCCTGTCATGATTAAGTGTGTTTTGCAGTGCTTAGAATTAATCTAGAATTGTTTGCTATGAATTGATTATGTCTATTGCCATGCCTAGCATTAAGGATTGTTATTTTCTTAATTAAGAACCTATAGAGTGAAACTGCATTGAGTAATTTGAGTGAATAAAGCATTTAAAGGGGCAGAAGCATGTGGTCATTCTTTATTTCTCCCCTCGACTGTATACGACACAATTTTGACCCCTCATGATACCTGTGTTAAGCACAGAGGTGAGTCAAATAATAAATATATTTTTAGCTTTTAGTTAATTGAATTAGGAAAATTTTCTAGTGGGATCAAGGGATTTCACACTGTAGCAAAATGTCATGATTGAAGAAGTTAGAAGAATTGAGCTACTAGTGGGAAGTTTATAGCATTTATTCTTGTTTGATTTTTTTCAGTTTCTTAGTTATTTAGGAAATGGGCTCTCCCACACTGTTCTAGTTAGCTTTTTCACTATTGTGACTAAAGACCTGACAAAAATAATTTTAGAGGAGGAAAATTTTATTTGGCACTCAATTTCAGAGGTCTCAGTTCATAGATGGCTTACCCCATTCCTTGGGCTTGAGGTGAGAAAGAACATGGCGGAAGTGTGTGGTGCAGGAAAGCAGCTGGGATCATGGCACTAGAAAGGAAAGGGAGAGAGGGAGGGAGAGAGAGAGAGTTGGGTGGAGGGAGAGAGAGAAAGGGTGGAGGGGGGTGGAAGCAAGCTGCTCAACAAGGACAATATATAAACCTCAAAGGTACACCCCCAATGACCCATCTCCTCCAGCCACATACTAACTGCCTACGGTTATCAGCCAGTGAATCCCCATCAGTGAATCAACACTCTTATTAGGTTAAGGTTCTTAAAGCCCAATCACTTCACCTATAGACCCTTTTACATTGACTCACCTATGAGCTTTTGGGGGATACCTTATGTCTAAACCGTAACACCAACCATCTTGTCCTGTTTTACTGCTGGGGAACTGAACCTTAGTTATGTCAAATGGCTTCCCAGGTCAAATGTTTATTGCAGATTTGGACTAGAACCTAGTGCTTCTTTCTAAACTTTTGCAGGGAGGATAGTATTGACATGTGCATTGTTCTTATACGGCATATAAATCTCAATAAAATTTTTGATTTTATCTTTCTTAGATATAGTTCAATAAAATAGTAACCATCTGAACTATTTTGGGGGCTCTTACTTATTTCCATCTCTTTGTTTTCTATGTTTTTAGGAGTATGTGGTATTGTTTATATTTCTTAAGTTGAATTGAAAATAAAACAAAATAATACTCCAGTAATTATTTTTTTCATCTGAAAACATTATATGAGAGAAATGATTAATTAATTTGCTTTACTTTGTGCCCTTTTGTTCTCCCTTTCTCTTTTCTTTATAATGAAGTATTTTAGAAATATTTCATCTCTTATGCCTTTACCACATTAAAGTAAAATATATAAACTTCCATTATTCATTAAAATTATTGTTCCTGAAATTAAAATGAAGGTTTTTTTTTTTGTTAATTGCTTTCAAATATCAAACAAGGAATATATCTTTTGGAAAGAATAAAAAGAGGAATACCTTTTGTGATTATAGGTCTTTTTCTCCTCTAATTTTCAGTTCATACTATAATTAAAGACTTCTAAACTGCTCTTTTATCTCAAAAGAATTTATTTATTATTGGTGCCTTTTCAACTCTGAGAATAACCAGCATGAAATGTTTTAGCTATTTTAGAATATAACTGCCTTCTAAATCCAAAGTCCATTTATAAGTTGATAGAAATAATAGTCATCATTTCTCAAATACTCAATTATGACACTGAATTCTTTCTTGCTGTTATAATTTTGTAGTAATTTTCCTTTGTAGGAATAAACTACTGTACTTATGTGCAAATATTTTTTCTTTCCTGCTGGTAGACTATTAAATAAAAGTGAAAACTGTCATATTTACTGATTATGTAGTTGAAAATTCAGCTTCATTTGATCATCCACAGTACACATAAAAGTTTATTAATGTCACCTATAATCATTATCTTTATGTAAAATTTATGACAAGATAAAAATGGTCCTTAGAAGAAAGCAGAGAATAAGAGAAGGCAAACTAAAAGAGAATGAATCTCTGTCAAAGGGCAGGTTAAACATCAGTGTAGCAATTATTTCATTTTTTGTGACTACATCAAAGTGTCATCTCAGTTTGACCAACAGCCTGGCATTTGATTGTCATGAGTGATTAAAGCTAAGTGAACCTCATAGTCAGTGGGTAAGAGTCCAGCTGCCACTGTTTAAATTGAACTCAACTAATTAGTAGTGCAAACTTTGGCATGTTAGTTAAACATTTCAAGTCTTATTTTCCTGATTTATACAGTTTCAATCAAAAGATAACCTACATTCATGGTGGTTATGAGTTTTAAGTAAGCTTTTTGAACTTGTGGGAACCTAATAAGGATATTCTTACATAATATTTAGTGTAATGCTTTGGAACATGATGAACACATGGTATCATTATATTTCTAACAACCAAAACTGCTGTACAAAGCACATAAACAGAACCTGTGTTATAAATCATAAGCTAGAATTAATACTAGGTCTTGGGCTATGAGAAAGAAAAACACACACACACACACACACAAACACACACACACACACACACACATACACACACACATTATGTATACTAGACAATAGTGCCCAGTGACAGCATAGAAAACATGGTAAGAGTAAAGAGAAATACAGCAGACAGAGAAAAGAAGAAAGGAAGTAAAAATAAAAGAGGAATAGCCTCTATAATTTAACAAAAAATCATAGCCTTTTCCTTGTTTCTCAGAAATCTGTAACAATTTGCATAATTTGGGGTCTCTTACTTATTTCCATTTTAATCATATCACATAGAAATTTAAGATTCAATATTAGGTTAGGATATGTTCTCAATCTGAAAGAAAATAGAATAGATTTAGAATGGGTATCACTGTGAAAGCATTTTGTGCTTGGATTCTAGACCTTCAGTTCTTCAACAACACTAATGTGACACTGAATAGGTCACTTAAAACCTCACATTATCTGTATGTAAAGAGTAAGTTGGGCAAAGAGGTTTCAATATAAGTCATAGAATTTAGATTTCTTGGTTCTTTAAATAAGTTTGATAAATTCTGCATCTCTTCTGAAGTCCCCCAAAGTGATTAATCTCATGAAAACCTCCAAAGTTCTCATTAAAGGCTCTGTTCAATTTAGCTTCAGCCAGTTTTCACAATTTTTGATTATGTAACTCCTTTTTAATGAGCTTAAAGAACTACTATTCAAAGAAATAAACTTAGGAAAAACCTGAGTAAGGGGAAGCTAGCAGCTTCTCCATGATTAGGAATCTATTTCATAAACTTTTTTTAATTGACTTAAAGAACTGCCTATTAACTCTGTTAGAAAACCTAATTAATCAACTATTCTCTGAGAATAGGGATATTATGAACTATTGATTTCTTTACAAGTCTATGGCAAAAGGAAATAAAAATTAAATTTGGTTTACTAGAGCAAAGAAAAACCAGATTTTTATGTTTAATATTGAGATAGAAGAATATTCTTTTTTAAATTTATTTTTATTTCTTAATACAATATAAAGGTGTATTAAGAATTGTAATGCAAAAAAGTAAAAGAAGAATATTCTTTAGAAGACTATACATGATTGAGTGTGGGTCATTCAAATAACCAACAATAAGAAACTGCTGCCCACCTTAGTCTCTACCTATTAATTAAATAAGATTTCATTCTTCTTTAATCCAAGAATAATATAGCTAGTGTTTTTCTAGTGTAGGTTAATATATTAAAAAATATAAAAGTGAATGTCTGTTGGAGAATGGTTGCCAGTTATTAGTGATAGGAACACATTTGTCAGAATAAAATCAACACATTTTCTATTTTTTACTTACAGAAACCATTCTGTATGTTTTCCTGGCTAATAATTGGTTTTGTATCTGGCTCTCCTAATGGAATTATCTCTTAATCGATGGTCACATTTTATGTATTAATCATGGTCACATTTTATGTATTAATCATGTATCCATAGATGAAATAAATTATGCAGGGAGTGGTCATTCTCCCCTAGGGAGAGTGTCCCCATGTGGCTCCCCAGTGGTGCAGAAACTGCTGTTATTCTGTACACACAAAACTTGCTAGCCATCTGTTTTTTGGAGTACTGTGGGATGCAGCTCACAGGAATGTCCACACTTCTGAGTCAGTGAGGTGAGGAATGGATTTACAGAGTGAGTATTCTACCAGTAGCACTTCCTGAAAAGCCTCCTGAGGGGAACTGAAGAAAGCCAGCTGCTGCTGGATACTGATGATCCACACACACTGCAGGAGTCATGGACCAAAGTTGCTGTTCACTGTAGGAGCTACACTCTGAAGTACCATATGCCCTAGGTGGTTGGTGCTGGCAAGGTCATCTGCTAGTCTGCTTGGGGAACATCAGAACAAAGATACAAACCCTTCTTTCTGAAATCTCTCTCCAGTGGCCTCTAATGACCATACTTCACATCATGCTAGTGGCAAAGGAAAACTATTGAAAGGGTCAAACTTCATTTCTGTAGGGCAAAGAATGAAGGATGGGTTTGGAGCCGAAAGGCAATAAATTACTTACTGGTATACACATTAGAATTTGGGGAGGTACCTGAATTAACTGTGTGTGTATATGTTTATGTAGTATAAAGCTAATTTTAATTCATTCTAAAAATCTTTTCCAAAAAGAATGGGAAAGAAAGATCATATTGAAATCTCAGGAAAATCTGATGTAGTTTTATAGACTGAATCTAAAATGCCCCCTGGAATTCCTGTTCCTGAGTATATATTTTATATAATTCCATTCTCTTCAGTGCAGGCAGAACCTATGATTCAATCCTTATGAGTGTGTTCTTATCATTTGATTTTCAGTTTATCTAAAGGGAGATTATCCTGGCTGGGCCTAATCAGGTGGGTGAGTGCTTTGGAAAAATAAAAGCAAGCATTAAAAAGCTCTTCTCCTGTAGGCCTAGAAGATGTCTCAGTCATATTCTGATGGGTCCTGTGGAGGAGGACATGGGGGAGGTATCTGAGTGGTGTCTATGAACTGATATGGGTCCTCAGACACCAACTACCATGAAAGTAAGCCTTTGTCTGATGGCTTCAAGAAATTAATTCTTCCAATAACCAGTGAGCCAGAAAGAGGATCCCAAACTCAGATGAGATTTTAGTTTCTGTTATTATTGTGGTTGTAGCTTTGTCAGCAAAGAACCCAGATACCCCATGCCTGGACTTCTGCCTATATAGACCATGAGATCATAAATTAATTTTTTTTACTTAACACTCTTACATTGTGATAATTTTAATATGTAATAGAAGAATAAATACAAGTATCCAGCATTTTCTTGCCTAGGGACTCTTTCTGTACTTTATTTCTCACCTGTGAGAAACGTTTCTTTCTGTTTTCACACTCCTGTCTGATGCCAACTTTCCCTCTTTGTCAACTAATCTCTTATGACAGCTCAGTTAGGGAAGAGGAGCAGGGATGAACTGTTTTTGAGAGTGAGTTCACTGCCTCCTTGTTAGTGATGGATCAATTTCCCATTACTCCCTGTTATGGAATGACTGAATCCTCCCACCTCAAATTCATATATTGAAATCCTGACACTTAATGTAATAATATTTGGAAAAGCAGTCTTGGGGAGTTAAACATATTTAGATTAAATCATGTGGCTGGGGTTCCCATGATGCTCGTGATGGCATTAGTAGTAGCTTTATAAGGAGGAGGTGGAATTGAGTGGGGGACGGAGACTCTCTTCTCATAGGAAGAAAGGACACAGCACAAAGGTCGCTATTTGCAAGCAAGAAGGAGATCCCTTTTGAGAACTTAACCATAATTTCACCCTAATATAAGACTTCCAGATTTGATAATCGTGCAAAATCCATTGGTTTAGTCACCCAGTCTACAGTATTTTGTTATATCAGTCCTTGTTTTCTAAGATATTTTGCAAGCGATGATTCAGTATCACAATATAGATTTATGTAAAGAATAGTTAGTAAATAAATAAATTAATGCTAATATTAGTTTAGAACAAGGATGAGATATGTGAATAAGAAAAATAATATTACTTTCAGAAGAGAAGAAAAATAGAGTCAGAAGGAAAACTAGAGTTAAAAGTAGATGGGAGCAAAACTCTCCAAAGTGATAAAAATAGGTAATCTAGAGCGGAGGCTGTCGCTCAAGTGGTAGAATGCTTGCCTAGCACAGTGAGGCACTGGGTTCGATCTTCAGCACCACACAAAAATAAATAAAATAAAGGTATTGTGTCCATATACAACTATTGTGTGCATATACAACTATACACACACACATATGTATATATATAAAGCAGAAGTTAAAAAAAAAAAACAGGTGATCTAAGTGGGTGATGTAAATGTCTTAGCGAAGAGTTTTACTTATGTGGAGGATATAGAAAAGGGCAAAGATAGCCTGTGGGGCACGCCTATAATTCCAGAAGCTTGGGAGGCCAAGGCAGGAGGATTGTGAGTTCAAAGCAAGTCTCAGCAAAAGCAAGGTGCTAAGCAACTCAGTGAGACCCTGTTTCTACATAAAACACAAAACAGGGCTGGGGATGTGGCTCAATGGTTGAGTGCCCCTGAATTCAGTTCCTAGTACCAGAAAAAAAAAAAGAAAAATGGCAAAGATATTGATGGTGTATTTTACTATGCATTAAGAATATACTTGTCTCTTTTGGAAAAGTCTTTGATGACTAAGTTTTAAATTCAGAATGATATTCTTTGAATGAATCAACACAAAGCAAAGACTGGGCTGTGAGCAATTCTCATGATATTTGGATTGTAATATACTTTCATTTAACTGTCGCCGTAGTCCTACAAACTGTTTTGTCATTGTAAGTTTTTACTTAAGAAAAGTAAATCTCAGAAATGTCAAGGCAAAATTGGAAGTTTCTTTCCTATGTAAATGGTGGAGCAGAGACTATAACCTATGTCCAATTCCTGCTTAGTTCAAGATATTCACACATTGATACAGAGATTTACATAGATTTAGAAATATGAAGTATGAGTTGTTTTGTGCAGGGAAGATCGTTAAAAAATGACTTTCAGGTTGGTAGCATAGATGCCACACCACAGTCCTCCAAGGGGATATCTAAGTAGCTCTTAATCTTAACACTCAGCTCTCACACCTCTCCTGGTAGTAATTATGAACTCAATTTAAGCGACAAATGGGAGAAAGTTAAGTGAGCTGCCCAAGGCTTTCTCAGTCTGTGTCAGATCTTGGATTACTTTATTCTTCTGGGAGTTCTTGGCTTAATGCCATTTGCTAAGTATCATGGGTAATAAGCAAGTAATCTTAAGGACTAAATAATGATTTCCAATATTTTAGTAGTAGACTCTCTTATTGAAAAAAAGAATTCTCTATTTCATTGTACTTGTAGAAACCTCAGTTTCATTTATATGCATCATTCTGCTCAGAAAAAAGTAGTCATTTAAAAATAACTGATAATAGACTATCTGGGAATGTTTTCAGAATTTGAGCATAGATCAATCAGTAGCTTCAGAGGGAAAATTCATGGATTGATTCTATTTATTTTTGACCTCTTAAAGAATTTAGAGAAAAGAGATACACTCAAAAATAGAGGTTGGAATTAGAATTCATGGAGTGGAGAGACTATTTGCCTATTATGTTGCCTTCTCACAATCAGAAGACAAGAACTAGAACCACTGGATTCTTCTATCCTTTGGGAATGATTTACTAAGATCATGTTTGGGGAAGATACCACTCAGTGATTATGTTGTTTTTGCAAACAAGGATTTGTGCTCAGCTATGCCTATGTTGTTCATTTTGGGGAACAGATATATGAAGGAAAATTTGGGCTCAATAATCTCATTTTGGGATGATTTTTTTTTTTAGAACAGACTTAATGACTTTCTGGTTCTTCTAAAACATATTGATTTTCTTCAGTGTTCCTTGTGTCAGTACTGACTGTGTTTACTTTTTATTCCTACTATAATAAATCATCGTTAACTTAGTAGTGATTTAAAACAACATGATTTTATTCTTTTATAATTCTGGAACCCAGACATATGAATGGGTCTCACTAAGCTAAAAACAAGGTTTTGGAATGGTTGCATTTCTGAGACACCTCTAAGGGATAATCCTCTTCCTTGTTTTTCCAAATTTTGGAAGCCACTTGTATTTCTTGATTTGTAATATCTTTCTCCATTTTCAAAGCTAGCAGCATATCTTTTTCAAATATCTCTCTAGCTCTCTTTCCCAAGTTTAAATCTTGCTTGCTGGGAGGTAAATAGATTAACTTAAAGAATTTTGACTTGTCCTACCTAATTAGATTATGATGAATATCAATAAAAATGTGCTTTATGGATGTAGCTCGGTGGTGGAGGGCTTGCCCAACAAGTGAGAAGTCCTGGTCTCAATCCCCAGGATTAATTAATTATAATTAATTATAGTTAATATAATTAATTATAAATATAAATTATAATTAATTATATTAATTAATTAATATAATAATTTTATGTTAATTAATTAATATAAAAGTAATGTGAAAATTGATAAAAGATTCAAATGAATATTATAATAAGACGTGCTACTTAGGAAATAACTCATTAGCAGTAAACTTACATATGAAAATATCATTCAAATGGAATTAAGGGAATTGTGTTTTTAAGCACTGCTATATAATTCATCTAAGTATGAAAGCGTTCTTATTAGTAGTGTAGTAATGTATCTCAAAAAAATTCCAAGGAAACAATAGGCACATAGTCATAAAAAAATGACAGTAAATTAAATAAATAAAACATCATTTATGCTTGTACTGAGGAAAACCAAACATACAAAAAACCCCAAAATAACAAAAAAAACAATGTCTTAAGGTGAGCTAAAGAACTTTTGTCTTTTGAGTGAAGTGATTGATACCCCATCATAGAAATAATGTTGAGAGAGAGAAATTATTAAAGACTATGATATAGGGAATAGTCTCAGACTCTATTATTAAGATATAGTAGGTAAATCATACATAATAAAATTTTCTTTCTAAATATTAAGCCTATATGAAGAATCTTCATAAATATTCAGCTCTAAAAACTTACCTATGGGATCATAACTTCTGTAATAAAGAATTGTGAAGCAAATACTTTTAGATTTGACTTGGGAGAAAAAAAAATCATCATTAAAAAGATAGCACTTTAAAAATCTAATATATTTTCTTATTTCCAAGCCACATTCCCTTGCATTATTCTGTGACATGAGGCTGGAAATGTAGGAGTTATCACCTTGATTATGTAGATAAGTGAATCTTAAAAAAAAAACCAACAACAACAACTTTTGAATGGGCTGTCTGAAAATTCTATAGTTTTGTACTTTATTTGTATTCTCATCCAACTATGTTTTATTTTCAGGGTTGTGCATTGTCTTTTTATTTCTTTATTTTCTCACATTTTTATTGGTGCATTATTTTGTACAGTGCATTGTATTTATTAGTAAAATTATAAACATATAAATACTTAGGAGTAAATTTAAGATTCCCTTCTTCCAAATCACTATGTTCCATATTAACAATACATAACACTATATATGAAAAGTCTCTATGAGTTAGATATGCAATTAAATGAACATTTATTTTTAAACAAATATTTATTAATAAACTTTGACATGCCACACATTGTACTAAGCAGTCTAGTAAGTAACACAGACAAGCATTCCCTTCCTTGTTATGTCTACCTTCCAGCAGTTTTTGTTCTTGGAGTGAAATCAAACTTCATCCAGACTCTGCATTTCTTTCTTTCTTTCTTTTTTTTTCAACTAGCATGAGGCATGTTTGGGTGAGATTGACACCATTTAACTTGCATTCTGTTTGTTCCAGCATTGGTTAACCCCACAATCTGTATTTCTTAGTAGAAGAAAATCTTGATGCACTTGAAGTTTTTGTGAGACTTTATATTACTGGCCATTGGTTATCCATTTCTAGCTTTAAAGGCTCTAGTTAAATGTAGAAGTGTTCTTTCACCATCCATGCATTATACAAAATACATGTATGAAGATGTGAATTTGGTGTCAACATACCTTATTTATCATCAGAGATATGATAAATTATTGTATAATGGTGTATTAAGAATTGTAATGCAAAATAAATAAATAAAAGTTAAACAAAAAAAATAAATGTAGAAGTGTTAACTTGTTTGTTTTTTAATAAAATTAAAGTAGAATATAGATGACCATCAAAAGTAACTGTGGGGGGCTGTGGTGTGGCTCAGTGGCAGAGCGCTCGCCTAGCACGTGCGAGGTCCTGAGTTTGATCCTCAGCAACACATAGAAATAAATAAATAAAGATATTGTGTCCAATGACAACTAAAATATAATTTTAAAAAAAGTAACTGTGAACTTTAGTGTAGAATTATAAAACTAGGATGCATGGTACAATTTCAGAATCATGAACTGTGTTTTCTCATTGATTTCATTCCTAAAAAAGGAGTTAACTCCAGGAATTGAGTTGCTGGTATGTAGAAGTATGTAAGAGAGTGCATGTACAGAAAACAGACTCAGAGCATCTGGATGCTGATGAAGGAGTTGTATTTGAAGCAATCTGAGGACTTAGGTGGTATCAGCTGCTGGACTCTCACGTGTTGCCTTAGTTCTTATTTTATCCCTAATAATGGAACATTTCTTACAATAGGCCTGATACATCAAAGAATTATTTGGGTTTCTGTTACCATTTGCACCATTTCCTCAGACTTTAAACAAAAAGATTGGTAGGATAGGTAGTTTTTCAATGAAATTGACATTTATTCAATAAATTCTGAGCTGTATTTTACTCTCACCATTTTCTAGCCACAACTTGAAGAATCACCTGTTGTCTTAGTTATCTCTTTTTTATTTCTGACTTGGGAACAAATTCATAGGATTTAAAAAAAAAACAAGTGTTCCAATGCATTGAATATTTATGAAATAATTTTGGGAAGAATATTCTGGTAAACACATTCTTCATATGTCCTTTTTCAATGAGTGAACCATGGTGTGTTATGCATACAGTATGGAGTGAGGGGTTGGCCTTACAATATTTATGTTCTCTAGTGAATGAAGCCTACTGAGATGAACTTTCATCTAGGAACCTTCAACAGAAATTCAAGAACTATGTGGGTTCGCACAGCATTTCTGTTACTATCTTGCTATGTGACAAATTATTTAACCTTTTTATATCTCAGTTTCTTCATTTATAATATGAGGATAATATTATCACTTTTCTTATTTGGTTCTTGTGAGCATGGTATAGGCACAGATTTTACATTCAAATTCTCCTTGAATAAATTACTTATCTCTTTTCACAGTATAGAGCCAGCTCCTACTTGCTCTACAAACCCAAAAGAGCATGATTTTTTTATGTTAAAAAATATTGTGATCCAATTGTTGAGTGGAGGCATTAATAAAAATTAAATTATATAAATTTATGAAAAATAAATTATATACAAAGTTTATAAATACTCAAAACTCATCACTAATTATTTTGCTATTGTCTGAGATTAATTATATCTATACGCCTGATTGGTATAAATAGCATCTATAGTTAGCTTTTATGTATCTCATCCCAATTTCACATTCTGCAGTGTCAAGTTAATATATTAAAATCTATGATGATCATGAAAGGAGTATACACACCATGGAATTTACCAAATAGTACAAATTAGGTCTCATTCATTCCCTGAACAGCTTGTTGAATGTTTACCAGTATAGTGCTGTATCTGTGCTTCATAATGATACCTATAACTGCCCTGTTGTAATGATCTGAGCTAGGGACAATACTTAGAACTCTGGCACATAGTAAACTCTCTCAAAGAATTGTCAATTTGTTATTATTCTCACCAACATTGTTTCAGTGGTATTTTAGTACTCCAGCTATAAACTACAATCTCAAGAAAATTTTCATTTGAAATAATTTCCTAATTTATCTGTAGACCAATCTGTTCTCTACAGAACTTTTAGAGTGAGGGGATGTTTCTGAGACAAGGGACTGGAGTTAGCTGCCATATTCTGATGTTTTATAGCTGTTGATTCCATATAGCATGCAATCGCACTTGCCGTTGTCTTTACAAGTGTTGTGTTTGAAATTTACATTGGTCAGGCATATACCAGTCAATTCACACTGTGGACCCACTCTTATCATCAAACAGGGGCTGAGCTGAATTTAGGCATCTTCAGTATCCTGAACGAATATGAAAACCCATGTAAAAACAATTAAAAATACATGTATAGCGGTTTTTAATGTTTTTTGAAATGAATGTTAAGATATATACATTACTCCATTGAAATACATATGCTAATAAGCACAGAATTTACAGACATTTTGTGAAAACAGTACCTTGGAGAAAATCAATATGAACTACTGTCTTAAATAAGAAGACTTAAATAATCTAATTAGAAGAGTTGAAGTGAGTTTTTCTAGAATTCCGATGCCCACATAGGACTTAATCAACTCTTAAGCATTCTGAATTCCTAGTGAAGTTAGTGGGTACTCTTTATGTGCTAAAGACATTTGAAAGAGACTTACTATATCCACAAAGACAGCATGGGCTCTTCATAAGAGATTCTTGAGCCAACAAACTATCTACATTTAGATTAACTCTAAGACTCAGGACTGCCAACAAAGTTTTCTAGATGCTTGTGTTAAATCAAAGGCAAATTCTGACATTTCTATGGTAAAGCATTTGATTATGAAAAGATTATATGTAGTATTTGTGGTACATGATATTTTGTTTCAGAATTCTAGTTCTGTCATAATTTTTAGAACTTATAAAACTTTTATAACTATAAAAGACCTTTTTGTAGTGTCTATTAAAACCAAAAAGAAGTTATATATTACCAAATCACAATGTAAAATTTTTAAAACCTAATGATACTTGCACTGTTTTTATAACATAATTATTATTTAAGTAAATCACTGTCTCTCATTGCTTTAAATAATTCCCCTCATATTCTGCATGCTACCTTAAAGAGTGGTGAATAGGTTCAAGGTAAAAGCATTTAGTAAATATTTATAATGAATATTTAGAAATCACATTTTTTGTATGAAACTTAAAAATATGAACACTGGTCATTCATATAAAATACTAAAGGAAACATAATAATTTGTTTTTCTCATTATTAAGCTTTATACAGAAAAGAAATTGAAGGACATAAGGATAGCCAGAGTTCAACTAGATGATTTTCTGAAAAGTCTTTATGACTGACAACTAGCCTCATTAACCACTGGGAGTGATATTTTAGTGACATATATAGATTTGTGCCTGAATTTCCCTTTTTATTCAAACAGTATCAACTACAAGTCATAGAAATGTTCTTCTTTATACCATGACTGGACAGTAAATTGCCAGCAAATTGAACGTCTAACTTTTTCTTAAACTGTTGTTTAAGATTTATGCTTTGCACCGGGAAATATCTTAAATAAAACAATTACCCAAGATAAGATGCTTATTGGGAACTGATGCTGTATTTCATTTTCTAAATTTTTTTTCAATTAGGAAACTTAAATTTTTTTAAAAGTTTAAAGTTTATAGAAAAAAAGATCAGAAAGTGTACACATTTTCATTATACACATCTTTCCCTCAATTCCTCTATTTATACCTTTAATTAATACAGTCTACTTATTAACAATGGATGAACCAATATTGATACATCATCATTAAATAAAGTCTGCAGTTTACATTAGGATTCACTGTATATTGAGCATTCTGTGGAGTTGTATATAATGTATAATAACATGTGTCTGCCACAGTAATATCATACAGAACACTTTACTCTAAAAATCCTCTGTGCTCTGCCTATTCTTCCTTCCTTCCCCTGACAATCATTGTTCTTTTTGTTCTTGCCATAGTTTTGCTTTTCCAGAATGTCATATGGTTGGATTATTATAGAATGTGGCATTTTCAGATTGCCTTCTGTCACTTAGCAATGCACATTTCAGTTTTCTCCATGTCTGCTCAAGTCTTCTCTCTCTCTCAAATCACCCTCTCTAGTGCTGAATAACATTCTGTTGTGTGCATGTGACATGATTTATTTATTCACCTACTGAAGGACATCTTGGTTGCTTTCAAGTTTTATCATTTACTACTGAAAGTACTATAAACCTTTATGTGCAGGTTTTTCCTGTGGTCATGCTTTCAGTACATTTGGGTAAATATCAAGGGACACATTACTGTATTTTTTAGAAAAAGTCTAGTATTTTAGTAAAACACCAAAATGCATTAGAAAGTGGCTCTACCATTTTGCATTCTACCAGTGATGAATGAAAGTTTCTAGGAGTCCACATCCTCTTCATCATTTGGTGATGTTAGTGTTGTGTTTTTGTTGTTGTTGTTTGTTTTACTAGGAATTGAACCCAGGGGTATTTAATCACTGAGCCACATGCTCAGCTCCCCCCTCCCCTTTTCACATTTTGTTAGAGACAGGGACTTGCTGAGTTGCTTAGGGGCTCACTTAGTTGCTGAGGCTGGCTTTGAACTTGAGATCCTTCTGCCTCAGTCTCCAGAGTTGCTGGAATTGCAGGCATGTGCCACCATGCCCGGCTATGCTAGTGTTTTGTATTCCAATTCTTTTAACAGGTGTGTAGTGATGTTGAACTATTTTAAGTCCAGTTCCCAAACGATATGTGATGTAACCATCTTTTCCTATACTTTTTGCTATCTTCATAACTTTTTTTAATGAAGAATCTCTTTGAATTTTTCTCCCATTCTTAATTTAGTGTTTTCTTATCATTTAGTTTGATTCTTTGAATATTTTGGATACTTTAGATAGCAAAGGATTTTACACAGATTTTCTCCAACATTGTGTCTTGCCTTTACCTCTCAGCAGTGTTTTTAGCAGAAAAGACATTTTTAATTTTAATTATCCATTTACCTGCTCATTCAAATTTTAAAGACATGGTTTAATCCTTAAATACATTATTATGTTTCAGGGAGAAATATCAATTTTTTCTTTCATGGATTAGTTTCTGGCATTGTGTCTAAAGCCACCTCTAAAATCTAGGGCACCTGGATTTTTTTTCCTGTTATTTTTCATAAGTTTTACAATTTGATTCTTGCAATGAGATACATGTTCCCTTTCAGCTAATTTTTGTCAAAGGTGGGAAATATGTGTCTAGGTTCACTTTTTTTTTTGTGTGTGTGTGTGTGTGTGTGTATGTTCAGCTTTTCCAGCACAATTTGTTGAAATGACTATTGTTTTGCATCAAATTGCCTTTTTCAATAATTACCTGAGTACATTTGTGTGAGTCTATTCCTGGGCTCTGTATTCTCTTTTGTTCATCTATTCATCCCCTGTTTCATCATTACCACAGACTCTTGACTGCTTTGGCTGTGTGGTAAGTCTTAAAGTTATTCTCCTTCAATATGATGTTCTCTACTCCATATCCCGGTTACATTCTTAACAAGAACCTCCCAAGGACTCTGCTACATGGCTGGGCACAGTGTCGAAGGAGTCCTCCAATAGCTTCCTGACTACCCTGATTCATTTTATCTGAAAAAATTCTGGTGCTTTCAAGACACCATTGATGTTCTGACTTCTTTACCCTATTGCTGACCTTCCTTTATCAAATTCTTGTCCTTCCACACAAGTCCTCTTTTGATCATATTTATTTATATGTATTCCTCTTTATTCTGCTGATTGTTCTCATATGTCAAGCATTACTCTGTGCTAGAGACTACACTATGTGTATTAAGGTGATTATTCTCATTTAATACTCATAATAATAGACATTATTGATCTAATAATTTTGAAGATGCAAAAGGCAGTTTCAGAAAGGATAAGTATCTTCCTTCGGTTCATATGACTTCATATGATAGAAATAGAACCTCACCCTAGATTAGTCTGAATTTCCACATTTGTTGGAAAAACATTCTTTATAAACTGTCTATATTCCTGGCATCATTGGATAAAATTCATTAGCTATATCTTCAATGATAAATCTATAATGCTTTGGTGATTAATGAAGGTGACTCAAAGATGTGAACTACTTTTACGAAATCTGATAAACTGGGTGTGATGGCACATGCCTGTAATCCCAGTGACTCAGGAGGTTGAGTCAAGAGGATTGCAAGTTTGAAACCAGACTCAGTAACTTAGCAAGACCATGTCTAAAAAAAAAAAAAAAGTTATAAAGCACTGTGGATGTGGTACACTACTGGTTGAGCAACCTGGGTTCAATACCTGGTGACGAAAATATAAAACAAAGAAAAAAAATCATATAGATGTATTACTTCCTCGGATTTTATTCTTTGTGTGCTCTTAGAAGTAGATAATCCACTCCTGTAATTTTGTTGACTTTGGAGAAGTATTTGTATGTGGATGTATGTGTGTTAGAAGGTAATTTATTTTACTGTTTTAAAATTAAAAATTTTTTATATTTATGAAGACCTCTCCACAAAGGCCTTCCAACAGATTCTGATAGTGATAGGAGGCATCAGGCAATTGAATGTAAAAGTAATTCTAACCTTCATTCTTTTATTGGTAACTGCTGGTCTATTTTCCTGGATAACTTATACATTTTGTAGGAAATGACTTGTTGTCATTGTAAATCAAGTATTTAAATAAAATTATTCAATTTAGGAGACAATTCAAAAATTTTTATTATCATGAATTTCCTTCTGCTCACTTCAGCCTTGCATGTTTCCATCAGGATTTTGAACTTATTTTTACTCTCAGTGTCAAGGGTCTAATCAGGCTCTTCTCTATGTTTTCATGTTCCAGTGTGCTCCCTGACCCCACACCATTAGATGGGAGCACTGTGGCACCATGTGCAATCCCAATCTTTTCTCAGCTGCTTCCAGAGAGACAAGAAGTCCTTAGGTTGCCCTGCCACATGGCCTTTTTCTCATACAGTTACAAAAAGAATCTTTTTCTCCCATTTCATTTATCTTCTTCACAGAGAATTAAGCAAGGTTTAATAGGAAGCCAATGACTGCTTCACTACAGAGTGGAAATTATGTGCAGTAAAGAAGTCTTCAGAAAAATATGAGCATTCATTCATCCATTCTTGAGACAAGATTGTTCCGGGAAACTCTTGGTAATTTTTGAGATCTCATATACATTTGGTGGAAAAATTTTATAAACTGTCCATATTCCTGGCATCATTAAATAAAATCCATTAGATATTTTTTAATGCTAAATCTATACAGTATTTTGGCAAGTAATATAGGTAACATGAAAATGAGAACTACTCTCCAAAAACTTAGAAGCCACAACCAATTCTAACATTAAAATGCAAAAAGTTAAGAACTCAAATAGAGGCATTAAAAAGAATTTTACAAGTCTATGAAGACTGTTTAAGTTGTTCATGGAGCTTATGGCCACACAAATTGCTTCACTTTATTCCTCTGGGTTTAAAGGACAATTATCATAAGAAGTCTAAGCATGTGTGAGTTACACATAACAAACCAACAAAAACAGAAGCAATGGAGGAGAGTAGTAAGAAGTAAGGCTGGTGAGTCTAGCAGGGAACTAATCAAACAGGAAATTGTCTTGTATTATTATATGATGGGATGCTAGGGGTTTAACTCAGGGCCTCACACATGATAGGTAAGAACTCTACCAATGAGCTACATTCCCAGACCTCTAACCTGAGTTTTTAGTCCATGTTAAACATTATCTTTCATTCTATAAATGTCAACAGGCCTTGATTTATAAATCTATTGAGTCAAATGCTATTAGTTTATGTTCTTTCTTTTGTGCTTTGTGTTAAGAATGCTGGTGGGCTCTTACCATATGTGGCCACTCTTCAGATTGAATCTGAATATGTATCCCTGGGAAAACAAGAAAAGCAAGTTCCATTTTACTGTATTGGTCACCATAAGACTCTGCCATTCTTAGGTCAGACAGCAATCAAGATGAGCATATATAACTATTGTTTAGCCATTTATTTACTAATTTAGATTTTGAAGCTATTGTTGGGTAATAGTAATGAGCTGTGAAATGTGAGCCAATATCATAGCAGGGTCATGGATTTCTTTAAGGAATGGGATAATAAACAAGGAGGGAAATGAATTACAGTAGATGGGGTAGAGAGAGAAGATGGGAGGGGAGGGGAGGGGGGATAGTAGAGGATAGGAAAGGTAGCAGAATACAACAGTCACTAATATGGCAGTATGTAAAAATGTGGATGTGTAACCGATGTGATTCTGCAATCTGTATTTGGGGTAAAAATGGGAGTTCATAACCCACATGATTCTAATGTATGAAATATGATATGTCAAGAGCTTTGTAATGTTGTGAACAACCATTAAAAAAAATTTTAAAAATAAATAAATAAATAAATTGCATTTAATGAACAAACAAGTAACTTATAGATCAAAAACAGGTATATACTATCCCTGAGAATAAACAGGTAGAAACAAAGGCAGTCTATCAAAAAATATTTTAAGAAGGAAAGATCTATGAGGATAATTCCTGACATGGCTAGATGCCATTGTAAAGTTAGGATTTATGGCCATAAGTTTCTCTGACCACAATATCCACGTTAACATAGGATTGACTTGTAGATGATATTTCCCTGAATAGAATGGCTCCAGAGAGAACCCACTGGGGTCAAAAATCCCCCCATCTTATGTGAAGGAGGAGATCAACATTTGATTGGGGGAGCCAGGTTCTCCTGGTAAACCCCAAACAGCCATATGTTTGGAAGCAGTGCTGTATCATTGTTGTTTGCTCTTTGGAGACAACCCACTCTCTATCTTGAGGGTTCTCTCTGCTTGAACCTTACTTTACTTTCATTCACAATGAAGTTCTGTTATTTAGCTTTATGTGTCTGACTCTAAACTTTCTTTTATTTTATTGAACAGAGGTTTGGAGTTTTAGCTCCCCGCTGTCCTGTGACAGTACGATTATTTCCCTAAACACACTGTTGTGTTTGGTTTTGGCAGTAGCCATCCCTCCCCCATTCCCTTCAGTAGAGATTCACTGAAGTCATGCAAGGGGTTATACCATCACTGTCAGGCTTTTTGCTTACAATGAAGTTGATTTTCCACAATTCAGTCCAAACTATGGCATCAAAATTTATAAACTATATATTTATAATCCCACTCATTACAAATTCACCTTTATCTCTCAAAACAGAGAAAATTAATAAAGCAGAACAGCCCACCAACTCATCCTAGCATGTTTAGAATTCCTTCCTGTTTTAAATAAAAGCTGTGATATGTCTACTTTATTTTCATGAATTAACTCAATAAAACATAATTAAATTGGCCTTTACTATATTTTCCTTCTTTTTTTAATTATTCATTTTACTTTTTTTTTGAGTCCAAGACTTCTTCCTATGATCTCCTTCTTACTTTTTTTCCCTGAGGCCATATTTATTTTAATTTGCATGGAACCTATCTTAAGTATATTTCTGTTTTATAAGATAATCAATTCTGTAGCTACATTTTCTTACCAAGACCATAACTGATGAAATTTCCTTTTACAATAAAAAGGAAAAATCTGATGTTAGAGATCCAGAAGGTTCTAAAAATTTACAAATATTTTATCTTCTATTTATATGGCTTTTACGCATTTAATGTGAAAGTCTGTCTAGGGAGATAATCACTTATCATAAGGATTATATTACATTCGCTCACAGTCACAGTTTCTTTTATTCTGTTCTTGCATTCATCATACTGTTATAGCAATCTTATCATTTATAAACTCTTTGATAAGTTTTGGGATATATAGGTGAAAACAAATGATTTCAGCTGTTCTACCCTCTTTGGTAAATGCAGTTTATACAACATCATATTAAAAGATTATATTTATGAGAAGAAGACTACCACTAAATAGGGAAGAGAGGTGGGAGGGAAAAAGAGGGAGAAGGGGAGTTGCACGGAAGATGGAAGGAGACCCTCATCGTTATATAGAATACATGTATGATGTTGTGATGAGAAAAAGAAAAAAAAATGTGTCAAATTAGATTGGATAGAGAGAAATGATGGGAGGGGAGGGGAGGAGTAGAGGGGATAGGAAGGGCAGCAGAATAGAATAGACATTGTGATTGCTGTATGTATATAAGTGACTCTATGACCAGTGTGATTCTGCAATCTCTACAATCAGAAAAATGAGAAATTATACCTCAATGAATTGCCAAGATCATTGTAATGTCATGTATAGCTAATAAAATAAAATAAAAAAAGATTATAATTACACATTTCCACTAATTGACATCTTAGATATTATCATGGCTAGCTGCTAAAATAAGACTAGTTTGAGAAGCTCATTCATAATCTTAGGGTCCTATATTATCTGTTATAGAAATGTGACAACATTTAACTACTTAACCATCTGGCAGTTTCACCTACCTGAGGAAGGCTAGTAAACAATGTTTGAGGCTTAGGAAACCATTTCAGAAACAGGAACCAGTACCCTGACATCATGTACTGTAGCCTACCTATCTCTGCCATTTTAGGAGAGGTGAATTTTCTGAATAGGATGCTCCCAGAAGTCAGGGACAACCACTTTTATTTTTGTTGTGGTACAGTGGTTATTATTTGTGTGTCTTCCTCTTCTGCAACACATGACCTATTTTATAATTGGTGGTTGATGAATATTGATGATATGAGTAGAGAAATGGGTTTGGGAGATTGTGTATCTTGGGTTTTTAGTTGTGTTTGGCAGTGCTGGTGGTTGAACCCAGGTACTCACACATGGCAGGGAAGTGCTTAACTGCTGAGTTGTACCTGCAGCAAGGACTGCAAGTTTACAGACTGCAGCAAGGACTGCAAGTTTACAGACTTCTGTTGTCCTCATAGAAGGTGCAGCAGATCTGGCCAGGCCCTCATGGAGGTGAAGATTAAAGAAAGAACATAAAATTCTATCAGCCCAACATTTTAGGGCACAAGATATCTCTTTTGCTCACTTATTTCAAGATCCTTTTGTAGCAGTGAAGTACTTGTTAAAGGAGGTGGGCACTGATATAAGAGGTAGGAGATTTTCTGCCTCTGAAATTGTTTGGTGCATTCTAGACTTTCAATTAAATTGTTCTTAAAAGCAGCAATACATTGAAAATAGAAATTTCTTAGGCCACAAGTATGCTTCCCTGTTAGAACAGAAGCTGCAAAATGGCAATGACTTTTTCTATTTTGTTTCTGCTTGCTGCTCCCAAGAACCTAAAACAGTTTTTAGCACACATTTTCTGTTCAATATATAATTTTGGAATGTCAAATATAAACTAGTGTGGGAGGCAGGGTGAGGGACAGATAGGACTCAACCAAACATATAAATTCAGTTCTGAAGAAACAAAAAATGAGTAGTTGTCTATAATTCTTGTAATGAAATAAATGGAGACAGAAGCAAGATGCAGAGGCAAAATTGGCTGCTCGTTTAAGCTGCCTTCTTTACTTATATCATTAGCTTACACAGGCACCATTAGTACAGGACTATTCATTATATCATTAAGCAGGGTACATTAGGTTATAGTTTAAGAAGTTTTTGCTTATGATTAGATATGTGCATTGGTCAAGCTTGTATTAGTTATCTTAATAGTTCCAGGAAAAAACACAGAATATTCCAGCTGTGGAAAATGAGATGCCTATTTTTCTCCAAGAGTTTGTTCACCAGAGAAAATCACTGTCTTGTTCTTTTCAACAGTCAGAACACTTACACCTTCTTGCTCATTTTCATCTTTAGTGGCTGGGGTATTATCCTTTTATTCCCTTTTACAAACTTTTTTTAAATTTTGTCTTCTAGTTAATTTTATTTCAGATTTATCATCTTCAATATGTAATAGTTAATGAGATAAAGTAATGTCTCAAAATTAATGAAAAACCTGATACTCAAATTCTTTCCAATCTGAAATCCTATATTTCTTTATCAGATTTTTTAAAGCCACCCAAGTATATCATTGACTTATTCCAGCCTCCTCTGCAATTGTGCCAGGTCATGTGATTAGTTTTACTCAATGATCTTTCTGCCATATACTCTGGAATGCACAGCTATAATAAAGAAAAAGGAAGCATTAACTGCATCAGACTCGATATGAGTGACTGATAAAGCTTTGCTGTGCTGTCTCTGAGATTTCTATCTTTTCTGTTTCAGTGTCATTTACTCTGAGCTAAACAACATCCACTATCAAGTTACACTGCCAATCTGGGGTACCCTCTTTTTCACATCTCTAATTATTAGAAACTTTCCTTTTCTTTAAAGGACAAATCCAGTCCCACCAGTTTTTAGAAGCTTTTCCTAATTAACATACCAAAGAGAAGTGTTTACTTGATTTCCACCAGATGAGGTATTACATTTATTTGATATATATTGCCTATGGCTTAGATTTTGGCCTCAATGACGAGTTGCCTCTTTGTTTATGGAACTTGTCCACTTGCTTTGTTAAGCTCTTTTATCTGATGCTACTGGGTGATTTCCATGTATGGAAGACATGATATTTCCTATATAAAGGTAAAATGATTCCTGCAAGTTGAAAATAATAATTTTTATTAGAAATGTGCAGTATGTCAAGTCAGGTGAAAGTCAGATGATTTTTTTTGCATAACTTTTTAAAATAAAAATTCCTTCTATCTAAAGGTATTTTATTACAGTTTTATGTTTCCTCATTCAAGTGAATTGAAAGTAATATAAGAAATTATGCTAAATGGTTAAAAATAATGTTAGTCATTGCTTTTCCATGTGTGATTCAGTGGTAATTTAAATGATAATCTAGTGATAGTCTCTAGGGGAAATTGAATATCTGTGACAGTACTCAAAATTAGAAAAAAAAACACACATCTCAACCATAAATATTCAAGTATATTATGGTCAATCCCAAATTCACCTCTGTGGATATAATACCCCTGCTGGGCATTCTGCCTAGTAATACAGTAGCAGTAAAATAATTTCCAGTTTGCTAGACCCATGTTCACTTCAGAAGTAATTCAGTAATCAACCCACATACATTTCCAAGAGCATTTTAAGGGATGGGATTATCCAAATTCCTGGAGCAAGCTCATCACACAAGCTAATAGACAGTAAGTAAGAAAATTACTAACATTAAAGTAAGATATTCTCCCTAGATTCTAATTTGGGAATACTAAGTCCTTTTGAACTTAGTTTCTATTTATGAGATCAGTGAATTTTGCTCTCAGCATAACCTGACTCTTTTATACAAATTAAGGTGATGTGAATCTTTGATATATATATATATATATATATATATATATTTTTTTTTTTTTTTTTTTTCTGAATAGATCAGAAGCCTTAAAATTGACCCGTTAGGGGGTCTGCTTATCAGGGCAGGCTACAGATGCAGCCAGTCTAAAAGAAAGAGAGCATTCCTATCTTGATTTATGAGCCCTCCCCACTTGTTTAAGCCTCTGGAGAATGACCATATTTTACTTCTTACATTACATCTTGTGTTTTTGAATAATTAGCCTGACAGAGCTCTGAGGCAATTCTGCTGTACTCTGCTAAGCTCTGTTTGCTATTGACCAATAAGAAGCCTCACCTGGAATACATTTTAAAATATGAATCCTTTTCCAAATAAATACTAACTACTATTTTAACTTGTGATTTACTGCATTATCAACCCTTGATCTAAAAAATAAGTGGAAGTCAAACTTTATTTTGAATGTACTAAAGAAGTCATCCTTCTAGAGAGTGATGGACTAATGCTTTTACAGCATTAATTACTGCCTTATAAATTAAACATTTCATAAATTGGCTTTTTAGAAAGCAAAGATAGTCAGAAATGAATTTCCAAAAAGTCCATGACAATTATAGGTCTTTTCTTATATATACCTAACATTAATTTGACAGCATGAAGCATACCATTCTTCCTCATGCCCTCTTCCTTGTGTCACCCTGTCACACAATCTTCCCCCCAAAATGTTGTGAGCATTAATTTGAATTAACCTTGACAGTGAGATGCTGCTTCTGGGAACCTGTGGTGCAAGAGTGCCTAGGGGAATGCCCATTTGCAGCATGGCTTCTATTGATAGGGAAGATTCTGTGCTTGTCATGGAATTCACTAGTTCAAAAAGCCTAGATTTCAAATCCCAGCTGCCTAAAGGTAGAAGAGATGGGAGTAACCTGCTAAACCCAAACCATGTTTTGTTTTTCTCAACTTCATCCTGTTCACCTCAAGTTTTTCACACTGAAATTCAATGTAAGCTCTCCTTCTTTGTTAGATCCAGTCACCATTAGAGATGGATCATCTCACTATGCCCCTGCTTTTCACTTATTTCCATGTCTTTGTCTTTATTTCTTAAATTTCTCATACCTTTAATATTTTTAATCTGACTCACTGCCCTATTTCTGGGAAACTGAGTATACATCATGCAGGTTGTGAGAAAAAAGACATATTTATTTTTGTTTCTTTCAGGTCCACGGGGCTCTAATACAACAAATTTTTGGAAAAGAAAAAAAATGTCAAAGTCATTTGGGCTTTCCAGGAACTGCTCATTGGACTAAGGGAGTCAAGAGCAATGATTGTCATATGTCTTTAATGATGTTTTTAGAAAAAAAGATATTTTTGGTTTTGTTTTCAGTTCTATCCAATGATCATTTCCTTTTTAATTAAGAAAACCTTAAATTCCTTTTTGGAGTCAATCCTGTTATCAAGGTATTACAAAACATTTAAGAGCAATATAAATTACTTCTAAGGAAAGAAAATGAGGCATAAAGAACTTTTCAGCTCACACCATATCATAGGCCAAAAATAGATGTGTATGTAAACTCAAATTTTCATACAAAATTATATATATCATCTAGCATGTTCCAAGTCAATACAAACTACTAAAAGATAAAGATCCCTCTAAATTCAACTGCTTCATGGTGATAATGTCACATGCGACAGGAAGTTAGTCCTCTGTAGGAAAGTGTGAGGGCTCTGGAGGCATCTGTGTGGAATTGCTCATTCCTTATCACTTGCTAGGTGTTCCAACAGGAGTTAGAAAGCTAAATATCAACTCTCCATTTATTCTACTGGAGTTCTATGGACAAATTTTAGTCCTTCCTAAGTATTTTGATCAAAATTTCCTAGCAGGTGACTAAAATATAGACAGGCTGATAAATATATTGGAGCAGACAGGAAAAAAAAATGTCTATTAACTCAAGCATGTTATGAGTCAAAGAGAAACTTTATCTACATAAAGTTAATATTAAAAACAAAGGCATGTTGATATTAGAAATCTAAAAAATTATTACAACCCAGCAAGCCCATTGTTAAGAATTCACCTTAAAAGAAAACTTGAGCTTACACAAACACGTATACAGGAATACTGATACTAGTTTTATTAATAATTGCCAAATGCTAGAAACAGCCCAAATTTCCTTCAATAAGTCAAATGGATACACTAGCCATTGTATATCCACATAACAGAATATTACTTAGCAATAAAAAGGAACATGTTTAGATATATATATATAACAATATGGATTACTCTCAAATGCATTGTGCTAAGTCAGAGAAACTCATTTGAAAAGGTTACATACTGAATTATTCTATTATTTGAAACTCTGGGAAAGGCACAACTATATGAGCCGAGACCCAAGTCACTGGCTATCAGATACTGAGTATTTAACTACAAAGGAGAGTATAAGAAAAATTCTGTGGAGAGAAAACTGTTCTGACTCCTTATTGTGAGGGTTTGTAGATGAATCTATGTATGCGTTAAAACTGATAGAACTGTAGGCCCCCATATGAATTTTACTACATACAAATTTTAAAATTAACAAAAATCATCTATGGAAGAATACAAAAATTGGGGGATTCACATTTTTTCCACAATATAGTTTAAGTGAAAAAGGCAGTACATAACCTATCTACAAAACATACATTCATGGATGCAGAAATGTGCAAGTAGTTCTTTTTAAATTTAATCCTCTTAAAAATACATTTAAATATGCTTTCCACCTATTTGTGTGATTATTTCTCCTCAAAATATTATTCCTAGTTTATGGAGAGGAAAAAAAATGGGCAAAATATAATGGAATTATATATATCATCTAGCATGTTCCCAGAGAAGATGAAGAGAGAAATTGAAGGATGAAGTAATTTGTTGCAAAGTAGGAAAATGAACTTTTGGGGCATCTTTACCCAGCCAGTTAAAAGTAATGGTTTTCTCAAGACCTTCAAAGAGCACAGTGATGCTGATCCTACATTTCCCAGCTCACCAAAAACATTTTAGAAAAGATAGATAGATAGATAGACAGATAGATAAATAGATCAAAGAAAATTGCACACTTCCAACTTATTTACATGTACACCTTTCACAGATATTTATGGACTGCCTAATATACAGCACAGAATAAGGGTAAATTACCATTTATCTTATTCAATGTTCATAATTCTATGATATGATAACTTTAACACAAAACATTCAGAAATGGAGGATCACTCACAAGGGAGTAATACTGAACACAATTGAATTCTTATGTTTACTTCCTTGATACCTAAAGTTAATACTTATTCTTTTTTAACACAGAAGCTAAATGGATAAGTATCAGGTTAAATTAAAACAGCATGCTTGCTTATATTTTATTTAATGCGAAGGGAGCCTGTTGTTGCTAGCCATATAGATGTCAGAATTGAATCTGTTCAGCTCTGCTTATTGTCTTTCTGCACTTGAATTTTTGTCAGCTTAGTAGTTATGGAGTGACATGGAGCTGTAGAACTCAGAAACAGTGACAGTGATATTAGCAGTAGATATTACCATAGTCCTTAGAGAAGTGGCTCAAGGTCATGAACAGTGAAGTAGCATTATAGATGAAAAACTTACAATATGTGAGCAATATAGAAATTGTCTCATGTTGGTCATTGAAAAAATTCATAAGGTGTGGATGATGTATTTAAGAAAAAGAGAAATGTGATTAGTAATGGTATAAAAGGTTATATTTTGCTGGTCAAGACTTCGTGCTTTATTTTTTGTAGTATAGCAGTCCTGAGGATTGAGCTCAGGGGTGCTGTCCCATTGAGCTACATCACTAGACCTTTTTCTTTAAAATTTATTTTATGTATTATTTATTTATTTATCAAGAAATATGTCACTAAGTTCCCCGGACTAAGCTCGAACTTGCTATTCTTCTGCCTCAGCCTCCAGAGTCACTGATTACGGGCAAAAAACACCATGTCTGGTTATTTAGAACTTTCTTAAGCTAATAAAATACCCTAGGCACAGAGTATAAAAAGAAATGCTCTCCTGGAGTAATTATATTCAAAATCACCTTTGTTGAGAATTAGAAGATAATTCTAAAACTTTTCCAGTCTTTGCTTTCAGAAATAAAGTCCAGTGTTAATATATATCATTGATATGGAAAACACCATATGCCATGCTTTCTTACAATATTAAACTCTTGATTTTTGGCTGAATAAACTATGTGACTTCAAAACACTTTAAAAATAATCTTCCTAATTATCCATGTAAAAAAATTAAGACTGATATTAGGAGAGCTATAGACACACAAAGCATTAAATATGACATTTCCATTATCCCAGTTGAATATAAAAACTGTATAATTTGAAATAAACATTTTGCCCATTTACAATTAATATTTTTGCCTATGATAGGAAATAAAATAAACAGATTAATTTCAAGAAGAAAATAATTTTAGAGCTCTGCCTTACTTTCTTCATCTATAAAAGGAAGAAGCAATCATCCATGGCAATTGTGAGGACTAAATGAGTTAATATTTGTAAAGTACATAGGATGATACTGTAATGGGGACTTTTTGGGGGGAATTGTCCTTTGTATAGTTACTTTTGACTTCCCCTCCCTAATCCTTTGGAAGGGATTTTATCCCCCTCCTTTCTGTCTGACACTACAAATTCTAACATGCTAACTGCTAAATCATTCTTCTTTGGATTTACAGAACTTAGAACATCTGGTGACCTTTGTAATGTCCCTCCTCAGTTTTGAGTTTATTGCATCAACTAACACATGAAAATCACTGTGAGGAACAAGTCAGTTTAAAGAAAACATAGAAATTAGCCCAAGAGATTGAGTCCTAGGTGAGGAGGACCCTGTTTAGCACACGGGCTTTCTGCCTGTTATCTTACTCTACCTCTTTTTCTGCTCTATAAAAGACCTCTGCACCCTTGAGTTCCGGGGGGAGCTTCTCAGTAAACAGCCCTTCCATCTTCCAAAATATATCCCTTGAATAAACCTGATTCCTTCCTACCAAATCTTTGGTTTGAATATTGGCCTTTGAACTGTGAGCAGCCCAAATTTCATCCAGTAACAATACTTGTCATGTAATAAGTACTGTATAAATGATTGCCTACCATTGTTATCACCTAAGATATTGATATGACTGGAACCAACCGAGAAATCAGTGAGGTCTTAAGAATAAGGGCTAAAATGGAAACAAGAAGCTCAACAGATAGCCTTCAGAATAAGAGAAAAAAATTCCCATACTCCTCTGACAGATTAATATCCAGAATATATAAATATTTTTTTTAAATTACCAAAAAATAAAAATAAAAGAGTAAATGAGCTAAACAGACATTACTCAGTAGAATAAATGAAAAGAGCCAAAAACAGTATTAAAAAAATGTTCAACATCCCTAGCAATCATGGATATGCAGATCAAAACTACATTGAAATTTTATCTCATTCCACTTAGAATGGCAATTATCAAGAATACACATAACAATAAATGCTGGTGAGCATGTGGGGAAGAACAGTACATTGGTACATTGTTGGTGACACTGCAGTTTAGTACAACCACTTTGGAAAGGAGTATGTTACCTCAAATGGCTAGGAATGTACCCACTATATGACCCAGCTATCTCATTCCTGGATATTTACCCAAAGAATGAAAATCATCATACTAAAATGATACATGCATACTAATGTTTATAGCAGAGTAGTTCAAATTGTCCAAGTTATGAAACCAGTCTAGATGTCTCTCAGTAGATAAACAGATAAAGAAGTGTGGTAATATACACAATGGAGTTTTATTCTGCCATGAAAAAGAATGGAATTATGTCATTTTCTGGAAATGAAGAACATCATACTAAGTGAAATAAGTCAGACTCAGAAAATGAAGGGTCAAATTTTTTTTTCCTCATATGCAGAAGCTATAGGTAAATACATATTTTTTTAGAAAGGAAATCTCATGAAAATAGAAAGGAGAACAATGGAGAGTGATCAATGAGGATGGGAGGGATGGGAAAAAAAAACTACAGAATGAAATTGACTAAATTATACTATATTCATATGCAAATATATTGCAATGAATTTCAGTTTATGTATAATTACAATGCACCAATCAAGAAAAAATAAATTAGTTGGGTGTGGTGGCAAATGCCTGTAATACCAGCAGCTGGGGAGGCTGAGACAGGAGGATTTCGAGTTCAAAGTCAGCCTCAGCAACAGCAAGGCGCTAAGCAACTCAGTGAGACCTTGTCTCTAAAAAACATACAAAATAGGCTGAGGATGTGGCTCAGTGATTGAGTGCCCCTGAATTCAATCTATGGTATCCCTTCCCTCCCCAAAAAGAAAAAAAAATAAATTAATAAAAGGGTGTTCAATGCAATCCCCATCAAAATGCCAATGACAGTTTTCACAGAACTAAAAAAAAAAAAAGTCCTAAAATTTATTTGTAAGAATAAAAGACAGAATAGTCAAAGCAATTATAAGCCAAAAACAGCATTTCTGGAGGTGTAACAATACCTGACTTCAAATTATCCTTCAGAGCCATAATAACAGAATCTCATGATACTGGCATAAAAACAGATGTTTAGACCATGGTGCAAAAGAGAAGGCACAGAGAGGAACCCACACAGATACAATAATCTGATCATTGACAAAGGTGCCAAAAACATACATTGGAGGAGAGAGAGCCTTTTTAACAAATGGTGCTGGGAAAACTGGTTACCCATATGTAGAATAAAAATTGACAACTTATCTCTCACCCTGCACAAAAGTCATCTCAAAATGGATCAAAGAATTCAGAATTAGACCAGAACTTATGCAACTCCTAGAAGAAAACATAAAATCAACACTTCAGCTTTTAGGCACAGGCAAAGACTTTCTCAGTAGGACCCCTACAGCTCAGGAATTATTGCCAAGAGTTAATAAATGGGGCAGCATCAAACTAAAACAGCTCTGCAAAGCAAAGGAGACAATTAGGAATGTGAAGAATAGAAGAATACAGAATAGGAGAACATCTTTGCTAGCTATGCTTCTTGCAGAGGATTAATATCTAGAATATATAAAGAGCTCAAAAAACTTCACACCAAAAAACTCACATAATCAAATTAATAAATGTGCAAATGAGTTTGAGCAAACACTTCTCAAAAGAAGATATACAAGTAGCCAACAAATACACGAAAAAAATGTTCAACATCACTAGCAATTAGGGAAATGCCAATCAAACTACACTGAGATTTCATCTCATAACAGTCATAATGGCAGTCATCAAGAAAGCAAATAAAAATAAATTCTGGGGAGGATGTGAAGCAAACAGAACATTTTTACCCTGTTGGCGGGACTGTAAATCAGTGCAACCATCATGGAAATCAGTATGGAGGCTCCTCAAAAGACTAGGCCTGGAACCACCATATGACCCAGCTATATCACTATATAGTATTAACCCAGAAGAATTAAAGTCATCTCACTACAGTGATACATGCATACCCATGCTTATGACAGCACAATTCACAACAGCCCAAGTATGGAACCAGCCTAGGTGTTCATCAATTGATGAATAAATAAAGAAAATGTGGTATGTATACACAATGAAGTTTTAATTCAGCCATGAAGAAAAATGAAATTATGACATTTGCTGGAAATGGATGGAAGGAGAGACCATTAGGTTAAGCAAAACAAGTCAATTTCAGAACGCTAAGAGTCATATATTTTCTCTCATGTGGGGAAGCTAGAGAGGAAAAAAGGGAAAACAAAGATTGGGGTGGGTCTCCTTAAAATCAAAGGGAGACAAGTAGAGTGGAAGATGGCGAGGAAAGGGGAAAGTGCTGGGAGTGATATTGGTCAAATTATATTTTCAGTACTAATTTCATCTTAAAAATTAGTGTTGGGCTGGGGATGTGGCTCAAGCGGTATCATGCTCGCCTGGCATGCATGCGGCCCGGGTTCGATCCTCAGCACCACATACAAACAAAGATGTTTGCCGAAAAACTAAAAGTAAATATTAAAATTCTAAAAAAAACAAAAAACAAAAAACAACTTTAAAAAAGTAAATAAAAAATAAAATAAAGATGTTGTGTCCACCAAAAACTAAAAAATAAATATTAAAAAATTCTCTCTCTCTCTCTCTTTAAAAAAATTAAAGTCTTCCCCAAAAGATTATATTTAATGTCAGAATAATTCTAAAGGAAAATTTTCTCTTCCTTAATTAAATATATGAGGAATAAATTATTGCAAAAATGTGGAAAATAGAAGAGAAAGGAGAAAAGGAGATGGAAGTGAAATGGAGTTGACTTTAGAGGAAATAATTAAATCTGCAATTCTTATAATGGAAACAGTTTCCTGAGCCTCTTTGGAGGTTTAAAGTGAAGCCAGAATAGCTGAGGATAAAAGCAGCTTTAAAAGGTAACTGCCACTGGATGAAATAAAATTTCAATGCCTCTATTACAACAGCAAAGGGAGGAATTAGGAAGCCAATTAACATAAAATTAGACCCTATCAACCAAACAAGGACCTTGACCTTTATATTTTCTGTGAAGTTAATGGAAGGAAAGTTTAAATAAACAGTTCAATATTAAATCTAATTTCAGTTTTAACATGACCTTTGTTAACAGAGGACTTCTGAAATAGGTATTTCAGCACAGCATTTAGGGAAAAAAGAAGGAGCTCAGGAAAAGAATATATCCTGGTAAGGAATGAGAAGCTTCAGGGTTCAAGGCCATAGTTTGCTCTTGGGGTAGTCAAGCCCTTCTCAACCGGGCAGTGTTAGCAATCCCAGTAGAAGTCAATTTCTTGCTTAGTAGTAGTATTTGATTGGGTAATTCCTATTGTGTTTCTCAGGCTCATCTTCAAAACTTTCTGGAAAATTAAATGTTTGAAGGGACATTAATTTTTCTATGATCCCTCAGAATCTTTAAAATTTCAAGTGATCCTTAATCCTAACTTTAATGGCAATCAGTGAACTGTTTTTAAAAACTGGTAATTCTGCCTATTTTTCCCTTTTATATAAGTCAACATAATGTTTTCTTTTTTTTCTAATGTGAAATTTGTCTTTTGTTCAGTTTGATTAGTTACTTTCAAACACTGAATTTCTTAATGTAGGCCTCTACATGCACAGAGGAGTCATGTACTAGTTACTGGCCTTTAAATGTCACAGTTACACTTCTTTCCAGGTAAAAATTCAGAGCATCAGAATAAGTAAATGTGATGGGTCAATTTCAGCAGTGAGGTTGCTTCAAAATGACATTGTTAAAATACATACAGAATACAATGCAGAAGAAAAACCCTGGAACAACTGTTGGCTTTCTTCTATTAGAAAGTAAGCACCATTAGCCTGGTGCTATGGCACATGCCATAATCCCTGCTATTCAGAAGGCTGAGGCAGGAGGATTGCAAGTTCAAAGCCAGCTTCAGCAACTTAGTGAAGTTCTAAGTTCTTAGTGAGAGTCTGTCTGAAACAACAACAAAAAAGGATTGGAATTGGGGATGTGGCTCAGTGGTAAGGGCCTCTGGTAAGGATCCAATCCCTGGTAAAAGAAAGAAAGAAGAGAGAGAGAGAGAGAGAGAGAGAGAGAGAGAGAGAGAGAGAGAGAGAGAGAGAAGGAAAAGAAAAGAAAAGAAATTAAGCACTGTTTTTATATAGAGCTAGTTGAAATCTTAAAAGTCAATAGAGAAGCTAAAATAAGAAAATGAGAATGTTTCATTAGGGAAGGTATGAGTTTAGGAGACATAGTCTTATTGGATATTAAGGAGGAGAGAGGAGTACATGAAGTATATTGAATAAAATAAGCCCAAGGAGTACCCACCAGTGAGATCTTTAGGTGACAAGTTGTTGGTATGCTGAATTTTCATCTCTCGTTACCCATTTTAGATATAACCTTTATATGATAATGGACAAAGAGCAACTTAAAGCAGAAATAGTTTTAAGATATTTAATGACAGGCTCTTAGATCATAGATCCATTGTTATGTGTAATAGAGTCAAATGTGAATAACATATGATCTCAATGATGTCACCTTTTATGGTTTAGGGCATTTGTGAAATGATAAATGGCACCATGAAAAAGGGTAATGTATCAATTGAGATCACAAAGCCATGGAATGTGGGGAACAGATTTATTAATAATGTTTAGAAAGATTAAGAAATCTTTCCAGAAGGAAATTTCAGATGTATAGTATAAGAGTTGATGGTATTTTACCAGACAGAGAAGGGAAAGGTGCTCCAAGATGGATCATGAAAGGATCACTGTGTGTTCTTGGAAGAGTGAGCCACTCTGTAAATGAGGAACAGAGTTTATGGATAGTAATAGTGATGGTGTTGATTGGGTAGAACTGGCTTTGAGGTTAGTGAGTTTTTAAAGTAGAGAGTGATAGGGTCAGAATTTTTTCTGAAGAAAAATGTTTAGGGACTATCAGAAGACACCTATAAATAGGTAAGTAAGAGGAAATATAGAAAGGAAAACTAAACTCTGCATTCATAAAATTGTCTTGATCTGCCATAGAATGTGTCCTTTAAGTGAATTGTTCTAGTTCTATTTAATAATTTATTTTTAAAAATTATGACATCTTATTAGTATATAGTATATAAAATGTCTATGTTTAGATATATTTTATTTTATCTCTGCTTGGGTTTTTATGTGTTTCCAAACTATTATACATGTTTAAATGACAAATATTCTTAATTGCTGTTTTTGATGATATATTAGGAATTTAAAATATTGATTAAATAGTAATATTTTCTATAACCAGAAGCACATATAAACAAAGAGTTGTTTTTCCAAAAGACTTGAATTTCTGACATATTCTGTACCTGAAGTGCAAACACACTATTTAAAAGGTGAAACAAACAATATAGAGATGAAAAAAGGAGGTCAGTAATGCAAAGCATGCTATTTCAAAGTGTAATTTTGATAAAAAGCCAAAATGTATACCTTTCCTTTTGCATTTGCCCAGAGATAAAATGGATGAGTATACCTGAGAGATCATGATTGGAAAAGAAAAAAAGATGATTGGAAACAAAACCAAGATGACATATTATTGGTGATTTATGAGGAAGCAAAAGGTAAGCAAAAGGAAGATGAAAAAAATGAACAGAAAAACACCCAAGCATTCACCTCATTAAATATCAACTCAGCCTAAAATTGAAACCATGGGCTGAAAAATGTTCACTGAGAAACAGAGAAATCTGTACCTGGTAGAACCTAAGAATATACTCTTTGACAAAATATGGTATTTAAAACTTGGATTTTAATTCAGTCACTTTAAAAATCACTTTCTATGTTCATTTCTTTTTACTGCTATAACTAATTAGCAAAAACTTAGAAGATGAAACAATAAAAATTAACTTCTATAAAACACACTGCCAAGAAAAAGGCACTGAGAAAGGACTAATATCCAAAATATGCAAATAACTCTTAACACTCAATAATAAGAAAAGTAGAAAATTCATTTAAAAATGGGCAAAAATCACTAATAAAAAAGAACAGACACAACAGCAAAGAGGATATGCTGAACCCTGAAAGTATATAGAAAGATGCTTCACATCATATGTTATTGGGAAATGCAAATTAAAAACACAGTGAGGTACCATTGTACCCATATGACAATAGAAAATATTCAAAACATGAACATGAAGTGATACATGAAGATTTAGAGCAGCAGCAGCTCTCACCATTGCTGGTGGGGATGCAAAATGACGGTTACTTTAGTACATGATTTGGCAGTTTCTTATAAAACCAGACACATTCTTGTCAAGCAATCCATTCATCATGCTTCTGAGTATTTACCCAAATGTGCTGAAATATGCCCACATAAATCAATGTATATGGCTATTTATAGCTTCTTTGTTCATAGTTGCCAAAAGTTGGAAACAACCAAGATGTCTTTCAGTAGGTAAAGGATAAATAAACTGGAACATTTGTGCACTGGAATATTATTCAACACTAACTAGAAATGAAATATTGTCCAAAGCAGTGACTGAACTATGGGTTTTAAACTGTCCCTTGATAGAGGTGACGCCCCTTTAGAGAACTTTGTGCTAAGGTGCTGAGGAGATAGCCTAGTTGCTATGGTGAAGCCCTGTTCCATAGGCGATTCTGTGCCAGCCCCATTCAGTTTTTAACCTTGAGTTCTAGATGCCAGCTGCTCAGGGGTAGAAAGTTATGGGCCCAAGCTAATAATCATAATCCAGCAGCTAATACTCATGACCTTGGCTCCATTTGCTTTGAAGAAACATTCCAACAATAACCCTTTTAATGATAAAACTTATATATAAACATGATCAGTTAGCTCATGGTCAGTTTTCCTCCACAGAAGTTGACTGAACCACCAAGCCTTAGCTTTTTCTATTTTAATGTGTTAGTTTGTCTTTTCTCTATACCTTCATCATCTGGTCCAGTTATCTATTGGAATACACTGTAATGAAGGTCTCAACAAAATATTAAGCTATGAAGAGAGATGGAAATGTCTTAAGTGCATATTACTAAGTGAAAGAAGCTAATCTGAAAAAAAAATAAAGACTGTATATCTAGTTATTTATGTATCATTGTGATTGCAAGCTAGGTGATTCATGGGATTTGGGGCCATTAACTTAATCTGTATATTAAGGTTCAGTTTTATTGTCTCAAAAAATACAGAATATAATACCAGGTTGTAGGACAGATCTTCCAAACAAAAGTTGAATAAAGAAACTATAGAACTCAATATGACAGTCAATAACCTAGACTTAACTGACATATATAGAATATATCAACTATCATCAAGTGGATATACTTTTTTCTCAGCAGCACATGGATCCTTCTCAAAAATAGACCATATATTATTCCATAGGGCAACTCTCAGTAAATATAAAGGGGTGGAGATAATACCATGCATTTTATCTGATCATAATGGAATGAAACTGGAAATCAATGAAAAAAAGAAGGAAGGAAAAATCCTACATCACATGGAAAATGAACAATATGTTACTGAATGATCAATGGGTTACAGAAGACATAAAGGAGGAAATCAAAAAATTCTTAGAGATAAATGAAAACACAGACACAACATATCGGAATCTATGGGACACAATGAAAGCAGTTTTAAGAGGGAAATTCATTGCCTGAAGTTCATTCCTCAAAAAAAGAAAAAAAAAAACAACAAATAAATGAGCTCACACTTCATCTCAAAGCCCTAGAAAAGGAAGAGCAAAACAACAGCAAATGTAGCAGAAGGTAAGAAATAATTAAAATCAGAGCAGAAATCAACAAAATTGAAACAAAATAAACTATTGAAAAAATTGACAAAACTAAAAGTTGGTTCTTTGAAAAAATGAATAAGATTGACAGACCCTTAGCCATGCTAACAAAGAGAAGAAGAAAGAGAACTCAAATTACTAACATACAGGATGAAAAAGACAATATCACAACAGATACTATAGAAATACAGAAGATGATTAGGAATTATTTTGAAAACCTGTATTCCAATATAATAGAAGATAGTGAAGACATCGATAAATTTCTTAAGTCATATGATTTTCCCAGACTGAGTCAAGAGGATACACACAATTTGAACAGACCAATATCAATGGATGAAAGAGAAGAAGCAATCAAAAGACTACCAACCAAGAAAAGCCCAGGACCGGATGGATATACAGCAAAGTTTTACAAAACCTTTAAAGAAGAATTAATACCAATACTTTTCAAGTTATTTCAGGAAATAGAAAAAGAGAGAGCTCTTCCAAATTCATTCTATGAGGCCAACATCATCCTGATTCCGAAACCAGACAAAGACACCTCAAAGAAAGAAAACTAAAGATCAATATCTCTAATGAACCTAGATGCAAAAATTCTCATTAAAATTCTGGTGAATCGGATACAAAAACACATCAAAAATTGTGCACCATGATCAAGTAAGATTCATCCCTGGGATGCAAGGCTGGTTCAATATTCGGAAATCAATAAATGTTATTCACCACATCAATAGACTTAAAGATAAGAACCATATGATCATCTTGATAGACACAGAAAAAGCATTCGACAAAGTACAGCATCCCTTTATGTTCAAAACATTAGAAAAACTAGGGATAACAGGAACTTACCTCAACATTGTGAAAGCTATCTATGCTAAGCCTCAGGCTAGCATCATTCTGAATGGAGAAAAATTGAAGGCATTCCCTCTAAAATCTGGAACAAGACAGGGATGCCCTCTATCACCACTTCTATTCAATATAGTTCTTGAAACACTGGCCAGAGCAATTAGAGAGACGAAAGAAATTAAAGGCATAAAAATAGGAAAAGAAGAACTTAAATTATCATTATTTGCAGATGACATGATTCTATACCTAGAAGACCCAAAAGGGTCTACAAAAAAACTACTAGAACTAATAAATGAATTCAGCAAAGTGGCAGGATATAAAATCAACACGCATAAATCAAAGACATTTTTGTATATCAAAGTGACAAAACTTCTGAAATGGAAATGAGGAAAAACACTCCATTCACAATATCCTCAAAAAAATAAAATACTTGGCAATCAACCTAACAAAAGAGGTGAAAGATTTATACAATGAAAACTACAGAACCCTAAAGAGAGAAATAGAAGAAGATCTTAGAAGATGGAAAAATATACCCTGATCATGGATAGGCAGAAGTAACATCATCAAAATGGCAATATTACCAAAAGTTCTCTATAGGTTTAATGCAATGCCAATCAAAATCCCAATGGCATTTCTGTAGATATAGATAAAGCAATCATGAAATTCATATGGAAAAATAAAAGACCCAGAATAGCAAAAACAACTCTAAGCAGGAAGTGTGAATCAGGCGGCATAGCGATACCAGATTTCAAACTATACTACAGAGCAATAGTAACAAAAACAGCATGGTACTGGTACCAAAACAGGCGGGTGGACCAATGGTACAGAATAGAGGACACAGAGACTAATCCACAAAGTTACAACTATCTTATATTTGATAAAGGAGCTAAAAGCATGCAATGGAGGAAGGATAGCATCTTCAACAAATTGTGCTGGGAAAACTGGAAATCCATATGCAACAAAATGAAACTGAATCCCCTTCTCTCACCGTGCACAAAAGTTAACTCAAAATGGATCAAGGAGCTTGATATCAAATCAGAGACTCTGTGTCTGATAGAAGAAAAAGTTGGCTCTGATCTACATATTGTGGGGTCGGGCTCCAAATTCCTTAATAGGACACCCATGGCACAAGAGTTAATAACAAGAATCAACAAATGGGACCTACTTAAACTAAAAAGTTTTTTTCTCAGCAAGAGAAACAATAAGATAGGTAAATAGGGAGCCTACATCCTGGGAACAAATGTTTACTCCTCACACTTCAGATAGAGCTCTAATATCCAGAATATACAAATAACTCCAAAAAATAAACAATAAGATAACAAATAACCTAATCAACAAATGGGCCAAGGACCTGAACAGACACTTCTCAGAAGAGGACATGCAATCAATCAACAGGTACATGAAAAAATGCTCACCATCTCCAGCAGTCAGAGAAATGCAAATCAAAACCACCCTAAGATACCATCTCACTCCAGTTAAATTGGCAGCCATTATGAAGTCAAACAACAACAAGTGCTGTCGAGGATGTGGGGAAAAGGGTACACTTGTACATTGCTGGTCGGACTGCAAATTGGTGGGGCCAATTTGGAAAGCAGTATGGAGATTCCTGGGAAAGCTGGGAATGAAACCACCATTTGACCCAGCTATTACCCTTCTGGGACTATTCCCTGAAGACCTTAATAGAATGTACTACAGGGATACTGCCACATCGATGTTCATAGCAGCACAATTCACAATAGCTAGATTGTGGAACCAACCCAGATGCCCTTCAATAGATGAATGGATTTAAAAATGTGGCATTTATACACAATGGAGTATTACTCAGCACTAAAAAATGACAAAATCATGGAATTTGCAGGGAAATGGATGGCATTAGAGCAGATTATGCTAAGTGAAGCTAGCCAATCCCTAAAAAACAAATGCCAAATGTCTTCTTTGATATAATGAAAGCAACTAAGAACAGAGCAGGAGGGAAGAGCAGGAGGAAAAGATTAACATTAAACAGAGACATGAGGTGGGAGGGAAAGTGAGAGAAAAGGGAAATTGCATGAAAATGAAAGGAGACCCTCATTGTTATACAAAATTACATATAAGAGGTTGTGAGGGGAATTGGAAAAAAAACAAGGGAGAGAAATGAATTACAGTAGATGGGGTAGAGAGAGAAGATGGGAGGGGAGAGGAGGGAGGATAGTAGAGGATAGGAAAGGTAGCAGAATACAACAGTCACTAATATTGCATTATGTAAAAATGTGGATGTGTAACCGATATGATTCTGCAATCTGTATTTGGGGTAAAAATGGGAGTTCATAACCCACTTGAATCTAATGTATGAAATATGATATGTCAAGAGCTTTGTAAATTTGTGAACAACCAATAAAAAAAATAATATCAGGTTGTAGAGTTTGATGTGAAAAAAATAAAAGAGAAGTAATGTGGATGAAACATTGTTTCTGTCAACTTATGATGCTCAGTAAACAATTTTTATCACATCACATTCCTATTTCTTTCTTGAATTTCCCTGTTAAAGAATTACTAATCCCAAGTATGGTAGACACAGTGTCCCCCCAAAAATGTCTACTCTTATGAACCTATGAATATATTAGGTTACGTGGAAAGGAGATTCTGTTGCAGAATTAAATTTTCTTGTCAGCCCTAAGATAAAGATACTATCCTGAGTTCTTCAGGTGCGCCCAATATAAGTAATCCAATAGGTCCTTAAAGATATGAGAGGGAAGTAGAAAGGGAAAAACAGAAGATGACATTGTGGGAAGGACTTTGCCAAATGGTTCTAGCTTTGAAAATGGGGGAAAGTGTTATATATTGAGAAAAGCAGGCTCTAGAATCTAGAACAACCAGGTAGGTCAATCATTCCATTAAGAATGTAGATAGAGTGACACTGCTGACCCCTGATCTTAGTGTTTTCAGACCCATGTCAGTCAGACTTCGGATTAGTAGAACTTCATGATAGTAAATTTGTATTATTTTGCACCTTTCATTTTAAATAAGTTTCAGAGCAGCAGTAGAAACTAATACTCTAAGCATTAGTGACTTTATTTGGTTCTTATACATTGTTCATAGGATACCTGAGTAAGGTGTACACAATGCTGGACATACCTCCTTTTCATTGGCTTTCTATCATTCTTTCCCCTATTATTTCTAGTATTTTCTTTTAAATATTATTAGTATTACTTTTTTAATATTGATAGGTTGTTTCTAGATTTTATATATTCTATTCTTCATTGCTCCAGAAGCTACACATTAACTCATATCTAAATGTTCATCATTAACTCTTACTTTGAAGTCTTGGTCCTATGCAGTACCTATCATGGAAAACTAAATTTCTTAAAATGACCAGCATTGCATTATGTAATCTTCTCTTTCATCACTTTCTACTTCTCTTACCAATGTCTACCAGGATTTCAGTTCTGAGCTCTTTCCAACTTATCAGTCAGCTTTGTGTTACTGTAATAATTACCTGAGCCAATAAACTTTTAAACAGAAAAGGTTTATTATGATTTACAGTTTTAGAGGTGTCAGTCCAAGATTGGTTGGTCCTGTTCCTTTGGAACTATGGTAAATTCTGATATCATGGAAGGAGTGTATGGTGGAGCAAAGCTGCTCATCTCATGGTTGTAAGCTAAGAAACAGAGAGGAAGAGACTGGATTTCTACAATACTCTGTAATGACGTACCCCCAACAACGTAAAACCTCTTATTAGGCCCCATCTCTTAAAGGTTGTACCACCTCTCAAAAGCACCACAGTCTAGAGATCAAATTCCCAACCCATTGGCCAAGCCAAATAATAGTCTTGACTTAAATATTACTCAGGTGCTCAACATCCTTTAACTTAGAGTAAAGCTAAATTTTCATAATGACTAGGATTTTTCTTTTTTTTATCTTATTGATTTTTTAATTTTTTTGTTTTAATTAGTTACACATGACAGTACAATGACCTTGACATATCATACATTTGGATCAGATGGGATATAATATCTCATTTTTCTGAGTATACAGGTTGCAAAATCACATTGGTCATGCACTCACGTATATACCCACAGCAATGATAATGTCTGTTTCATTCTACTATCCTTCCTATCTCCTCAACCTCTCACCTCCCATCCCATCACTTCTCTCTACCTAATCTAGGGTAATGCTATTCTTTTTTTTTCCCACATGTTCATACATGTATTTTGTATAACAATGAGGGTCTCCTTCCACCATCCATGCAATTCCCTTTCTCCCTCCTTTTCCATCCCACCCCTCTTCCCTATGTAGAGGTAATCTTCTTCCCATGCTCTTCTTTTCTTCCTCCTTTTGAGTCACCCCCCTTATATCAGAGAAGACATTCAGCATTTGTTTTTTTTTTTGGGGGGGGGGATTGGCTAACTTCACTTAGCATAATCTGCTCTAATGCCATCCATTTCCCTGCAAATTCCATGATCTTATTATTTTTTAGTGCTGAATAATATTCTTCCCTCATATCCACTTCTACTACTCTCACCCTCATCTACCAGAATTTCAATTCTGGGTTCCATTCCCATTTTAAGTTAATCATTTTAAAAATTCATGTTAGTTAAGGGAGTCAAAATGACAAATGATATAGCTAGAATAATGTAACTGTAAAAAAGCATATTGTCTGAGCTTTGACAAGAAGTAGCAGAAAGGAACCTGCCTATATTGCCTGTCTCAATAATTTTGAGAATTTTACAATTTATTCTTTCTTTCTTTCTTTCTTTCTTTCTTTCTTTCTTTCTTTCTTTCTTCCTTTTTTGGTACTGGGGATTGAATTCAGGGGCACTCAAATGCTGAACCACATCCCCAGCTCTATCTTGTATTTTATTTAGAGACAGGGTCTCACTGAGTTGCTTACTGCCTCACTGTTGCTGAGGCTGGCTTTGAACTCAGGATACTCTTGTCCCAGCCTCCCCAGCTGCTGGAATTACAGGTATGCACCACCATGCCTGGCTACTTTTACATTTCTTGAATAATCTCTGCCACTTTCTATGTGAATTATTTAAAGCTACCATCTGTACATCATAGACAGGACTCACTTTATTATGGGTCAAACTAATGTACTTCTGGTTCATTGAGTATCTACAATAAGTTATTTTCTCTTGTATTTATTTCTAAGTTGTTCCAGTGATAAAATATGTGGTTTCACATGCTACTTGTTGGAATCCTATAGATATATAAAACTCTGCTAAAGAACAGTAGATATGTCATAACTGTGGATATGTTGTATTAAAAAGTTAAGAGTCAAATATAATATAATTGTATGAATTGGTGATAGTGCTTGTCAATCTAGTTCATGTCCTTCATGGACATTGTGAAATAGGGACATGTTCATATGACTTTTATCCTCACCCTAGAGTTGGTATATAAAAGCAAATGTTTTTGCTGCACTTATGGTTGGTTGCATTATAACAGATACCCTTCTTTCTCCTCTTTCTACTCTTTTTTTCTTCTACCTTTTTTTCCTTTTTGATTTTCTCCTATTCTCTTTATCTATTTTCTCTTTCCTTCCACTTTAACAAACTTATATTAGTTCATTTGAAAATTATAATTTGAAAAATCTTGTAGTTTTTATCTTTAATCTTTACTATTAGTATTTTATAGATTTATTATCTTTAATTTTCAGTATGGAGGGGGTTCAAAAGGAGTGGATCTGATTTGACTCACTCTTAATCCCTATAATATATTTTTCCTTAATAAAGAGAACACTGCAAAGACTTCTATTTTGGTTATAGGTCATAAAACTGTCACCTCCTTGTGAGAGAACTTTCTTGAATGGATCATGAGAAATGAGATGATGTGACTGTATTTATTTAATTATGGAGTGTTGCTAATGTCTGCCTCTTTCATAAAATGTGTTGTTGTTGTTGTTGCTGTTGTTTTTTGCACTGGCACTTTCAAAAGAATAAAGTCACTATATAATGAAAGAATGAAAGGTTATTATTTTCTAAATAAAAAGGATATGTTTTCTCTGTATATCTCTCCTATCATTTATTGTTCTAATCATTTTCCCTTATTAGAGGAATCATTACTGGATAATTGACACTGTAAGAACGTAAGTTCTAAGCTATATAAGATACACTAAAATGTTGATCTAGAAGCTGATTTTGTTATATTTGAATAATGAAGAAATGAGTGAAAATAATCTTAGTATAAAGAGAAAATGACCATTGGAGATCAAATGTAAAAAGTTTAAATGTAAGAAATTAAAATTTTGCAATTTTTCACTCTTGAAAACTCCATTAGTTTGCTTAGCGTTCAAATGAAAAACAAGTGGCATAAGTATTATGGAGTAGAATGATTGTTTTTTCTTTGCTAGCTAACATGTTCAGTTGGTTTTAGCATTTGTACATAGATTTACGTTTACTTTCCTATAGTCTATACTAATCATTTTCTTCAGGGCTTAACTAAGGACAAGGGAAATATGTTTGCATTATTGAGAAATCCATCTCATCTTCTTTCCTTCCTTCTCTTGTTTTAGCAAATAAACTATGACACATGTTCTTAGCATATATTTGAACATGCAGAAATATAAATAGAAGCAACTAAAAATTACCCAAATCCCATTAACTAGGAAAAAAAAATCATCCATTTTTTCCCATCTAATTTTGGCCTTAGGAGTAAGATATTAATATTTTCTAACTTTAAACTGTTGTTTTTAATTACCTCAAGGCAAAGAGCAAAATGGAGATCGACAGCAAAGATGAGAAATAGGGTCCTTAGTATTGCTGAACCAACAGAGAAATTAGAGTTCACACCTTCAATAGCTTTATCAGTCAATGGATCCTTTTTGTTTTTGTTCTTTAAGACTTGGGGAATTGGGTTTGTTTCTTGTACCATATTTTCAAAAAATGAATGTGCCTCTTCCTTGTACTAAATATTGTCTCAGTTTTAATCCTCAGATCCGTCCTCAAGCAAGTCTTCCCCAACGTTAGCCTTTGTAAGAATTGCCTGCAGGCTTATGTAACCATGCATTGCTGAGCCCATTCCATGATTCTGATTTAGTAGATCTGGGATGAGAATTTAAAGTTTAAAAGACTCTAGTCCAATTCTTGTTGAGAATCAATAATCAGTGTCTGGAAACTCAGGATATAAGTGGTACAATTTTCCTTGTTAGGGCTTTGGAAGACAATAAAGGACTCTCCTCACCCAAAAAGCAACATCTGATTTTTTTTTTAATTAGGGAGTGAAGAGGAAATTTTTCTTTTTAGTTGTGAGGTAAAAACCAAACAAAGCAAAAAAAAAAATTACAAATCAACAGTGTTCTATTTAATGTAAGTAGAAAGGTCAGTCCAAGGATTAGTGGGTTAAGAACCTAATTAAACTGGTGATAGAGAACAATTAAAGTATAATGGAGGGCTGAGGATATAGCTTATATATATATATATATATATATATATATATATATATATATAGTAATGACTCAGAGAAACCTTCAGTGTTTTGGAGTATGTGCATGGGTATTCAGTAGGGTTTGTAGGTTTTACTAGGATTCAGGGGATGAGAGAAAGAGGGAAAGAAAATTTCAGCTCTTGAAGTGAGTATGAATGTACATTATAATCCCCTCTGCTTATTTTTAGTCTATCCCCCCAGCCTTAATATTTCCATTCATCTTCCATACAGGAAAAAATAAGTGCAATTTAATTTATCATGAGTTTCTTTTGGCAGTTTTCACTGGTAATGTCTTATTCAGCTTCAAATTGTACCTTTCCATAAAAAATGTAGGATATAGTAAAGGATATTCAGTTCTGTTCCTTTCCTTTTCAGCAACAACTTCCAAAGACACTCTCTATAAAAAGTAGTTTGGGTCATACTAAAAATACACAAGTCACATCGCAGCAAGGCAAATAGTCCAGACCTGAGGGAATCCGCTGGCAAGCTCTGTCTGTGGAAAGGAAACTGTTATTGGTTTTGACAGATTAGATGACCTCACGCAAAATTCAAATTCAAACTCTGTGTTTGAAGTCCAAGAGAGTTGTCCAAACATTAATCACTGGGGTTAGATGAAGGCTGGCCTCATCAGTATTCAGCATTTTGCCTTAAGATGAAACCAAGGAAGAAAACTTCTCGGGTGTAGAGGAAATAGAGTCTTATCTGAGACCAAAGCCTGACATCATTTTCTCATACCTAACTCCCACTGTCTTCAATCTATTCATATTGCTTAGCAGAAAGAATTTTGCTGCAAGATAAAATGTAGAATTTCACTAATAGTACTACAAGTGAATCATGGCTTATAATAAAGAATTTTCTATATTGGATGCAGAAGGAACACTTGGATTTTTGCAAGTACTTTAAATGTTATTGAGTTAGTGAATTTTACTTTATTTTTAAAATGTAGACTCAAAATAGGTAAAAAAATATTTTTGTAGTGCTATATGTAAGGTTTCAAATTATAGACTTCAAATGTACTTGTTAAAGTTGGGATTATGTATTATGATTAGTTTGGCTATAAGAAGTCCTCCGTTCTTAAATTCGGTTCCATCAACATATATGTTTCTTTTACTTCTCTCTTCTTTGTCAATCCATAAAAGGATAAATAATAATAAAAATAATAATAACAGGAACAAAATAATAATGTTTAATATAGTTAACACTTATTTGGGATTCAATGTGGGCCAATGCAATTTTATATTCAATGTCAAATTTATTCCTAGGTATAATCCAATAAGGTAGATAATAAATATCCTCTTCATTTTATCAATGAGGAAATAGAAGCTTTGTGACATTAAAAATAATTTTCCACAGCATATACCCAGAATGACTAGGAATAAAATTCAGGTCAAATAATAGCTCAAAAGAGTGCTTCATTAATTTGCATCAAAGATTACTACTGTCCTTGTTTATTCACATCAGATTGAAGCAAAAGTTCTCTGGCCTGGCTTGTAGATTTTATATATAAAAGATGCATTAGGAAAAAAGTCACAGTTATTAGCAGCCAATCATTATGTGTGTGATCTCTGTTAGCAACCATACATTAATAACGTGTGTATCATTAAAAAAGACAGGCTCATGTACAGTGTGCTATCTAGGAATTCTACTTCTTAAAACAAAAAAGCTGCTAATTTTGATGTTTTGTGGAAAAACTATTTAATCCCTTCTTTCAGATAATTTTAGAAGATATAATGAGAATTCAGAACACTGCTATTATAGGATAAGCAACCCTAATCTGAAAATAGGAAATCTAAAACGTACTATAATTGAAAACATTTGTAGCAGGGAAGTAAGCTAATTTCCCCCCCTGCATTTTGGAGCAGTTATGATTTTTAGATTAGGGATGCTTGACCAGTAAAGTCTGTAAATATTCCCAAATGAAAAAACTCTGAAATCTGAAATTTTTCTTTTTGCCCAAGCATTTCAGTAAAGGGATATACTATCTGTATTGACTCTGTTGAAAAATATAGGATATTAAAACCAGAGTTTTGAGATAAAACTTGATTCTCCACTTTTGCTGGAAGGTGAGGTCTGTGTAATCTGCAGGTCTTAAGAATTCCAGACCAGCAACTCTGCAAATTCAGGAAGAAAATAATACTTCATTTTGTGTGTTTTTTTTTTTTGAGAGAGAGAGAGAGAGAGAGAGAGAGAGAGAGAGAGAGAGAGAGATTTTTTTTTTGTAGATGGACACAACACAATGCCTTTTTATTTTTATATGGGCTGAGAATCAAACCTGGGTCCTTCCCATGCTAGGCAAGCACTCTACCGCTGAGCCACAATCCCAGCCCACTTCATTGTGATTTTAATTTCCATTTCCTTGGTGGATAGTGATGTTGAATGAATTTTCATATGGTTATTGGAGACATGTCTATTCAGAACTTTTACCTACTTTAAAAAATGTCTTTTTATTATCTGTTTGTAATTATATACAAGTCCCTTGTCATATATATGACTTACATATATTTTCTACCTATGAGTTGTCATTTCACTTTACTTATATTACCTTTCAAAGTACTAAAACATTTAATTTTGATGAAGCTTAATTTGTCTGTTTTGTGTATGTGTATGTGCTTTTGATGTCATACTTAAGAAACTATTGCTTAGTCTAAGGTCTAAAATTTCCTCCTAAATTTTATACTTTTAAAAGTTTTATACTTTTGGTGCTTACATTAAGGCCTTTGATCTTTTCTGAGTTAATTTTGGTTATATAGTTTGAGGTAGGGGTTCAATTTATGCTTGTACATAAGGATATACATTTTGTTTCAACCCAATTTTTTGAAAACACTCTTCTTCCTCTGGTGAATTGCATTGTTGAAAGACAACATTTCAACCTTTGTTGAAAATCAGCCACAAATTATCCATAGTAAACTCATAATTATGTTTCAATGTTGTATATAGCTTTCCTTATGTTAGTACCACATAGTTGGAACACTGTGGTTTTATAGTAAATTTTGAAATTGGGAAGTTGGTGTCCTCCAACATTTCAAGATTCTCTTAACTCTTGGTGGTTTCTGTTTGTGGTCTCATCCATTTCCAAATAAATTTATGGTCAGCTTTTTAATTTTTGCCCCACCCCCAATTGGATACAACAAAATTTATTACTTCACATGATTACTTCTCAGTAAATGAGAAAATCTTATAATTACAGGAGTAAATCACAACATATTTCCAATAACTATGAATAATAAAATCTATGCTTATTATATATTATAAATTGTTTAAGAAACAAAGGTTATAACTAAACAGATTTATGAGAAGAACTCAAAACTGAGTATGTTTATTTAAGATTAGCCATTAAGCCATTTATTCCACACCTCTTATTGTGCTATGGTGTATTTATTCAACCACCTTAAAAGCCTCCATTTGTCTGATGTGAAATCTTGTTTCTATAGTTTGAACTGCCCTCTCCTTGGTAAGTAAATATGATATGCTGAACTCTACTCCCTTCTCAAAATATCTATATTCTAATCCAAGGCAGTTTTAGTTTATATTTCCTGAAAGAACAAAGAACTTTCCAGATGCTTTTATGTATCTTGACAGAGGGAAATTAATCTGAATATTATTTGGGTGGGTTCTATGTGTAATCACAGCTGTTAGTATTTATGGAAGGCAAAGGCAGATATAACACATTGGTGAATTTTCAGCAGAATGGTGACATCAGTTTTAAAAGATAATTCTCATCTTGAGAAACAGTTCTAGGAAATGAGGAAAATAAGTCTGTTTCTGACTGAGTATTAAGAGAAATGTTTTTGAAGTCACTTGGAAACCATAACTTGTGAGTGGTATAATGAAGGACTCAAAGCTCTTTGTGATAAGCATATCTCTGGTTTTGTGACAGGTGGGATGTTGCTTACTGGACTCTTGAGTATCAGTCCTCTGAAGATAATGTCAGCTTTGGGATGAGGAAGGAGATAATCTGGAGAAGAAACATTTATGTAAATGTTGGTATAAACTCTAAGAATCAAAAGAAAATTCAAACATTGGGGCATTTTATTTTTTAAAAATTTATTCTTTTCATTATAAATGACAGTGGAATGTATTACAATTCATACTGCATATAGAGTACAATTTTTCATATCTTTGTTTTTATACAAAGTATATTCACATCATTGGTGTCTTCATACATGTACTTTGGATAATGATGTCCATCACATTTCACCATTATTCATAACCCCATGCACCCACCTCCCCCTTCCACCCCTTTTCCCTATCTATAGTTTGTTGATTCCTCTCATGCTCCCCCTCCCTACCCACTATGAAATAGCTTGATGCTGATTATTTTAATGAATCATAATAATAGCCATTATTTATCTGGTGGTTAGTATGTGCCCAAACTGTTATAAACTAGATTTCTTTTTAAATTCATGTTTGTTGAGATATAATTTTTATATAGTATAATTTGCCCTATTTAGTTTTATAGTTATATATATTTTGATAACACAAATATAAAAAATGACAACATATATATGGATATATAGTATTACAGTGAAGATGCAGAATGTTACCTTGTTCTCCCTAACTAATTTTTTAAACAAATAGAGAAATTAATTTTAATATATTTTAATTTAACCCAATGGATTACCAACATAATTTGCAAAGAAAATAATTGTTAGTAAGATATTTCATGTTTATTTTCTTTGTCCCAGTAATTCTTTAGAATCTAATGTCCATTTAACATATAGCACACCTCAATTCAAACTAGGCACATTTCAAATACTCAGTATACTCAGTAGCCTCATGTAACCTCATGTAATGGTTGCCATATTGGCTTCTTTCTGCAACTTTCACCTTTTGATGAGACATATGCTGTAGGCTGCATGATAAGTTCCCTTCTTATGTGGTTTCCCCTTAAAGGGACACCAAAGAGATAAATTTAGAAAATACAAGAGTAGAGCAAAGTATTTTATTCCTCCCTATAAAATTCTATTAGACTGTGAGTTGGATTCTACATGCTTTGGTGGGAATAACTTAAGTTAGGTCACCTTCTCCTGTAAGTTTTTCATAATGGCTCACGCTTCTTTCACCTCCTACCTCTTCAAGTTTACTGAAAGAAAGATGCTTCACAAAATTTGTTCGTTTTCCTCAACCTTGCCCTTACCTTTACAAATAACTTATGAATCAATTTTTTCTCTGATTGACCTTTTTCACCCTTGAATCTTGAATAATAGATTTTTAATTAGAAGAGAGTAAAATATACCTCATTCCAAATCATAAGCAATGTATATACACATACCAGATTAATTATATATTAAAATATAACTAAAAAATGCTAAAACCTTTAAAGAAAATATAAACAAATGTAACTTTGTGAAGACAAATGGAAAGCTAAAAAATACAAAATAAACAAAAACCTGAAAAATTAGATGATATTGTAGTAAAAATTTTTATGTGTAAAAATTTATCCAAAAGGATTGAAAGAGACATGAATTGTATTACCTGTCATTTTTATTTTAGGTATTTAGCTTGACTTGGTTTCTCCTTTGGTTGGCTTTCCTATATTGTAGTTCTTTCCTTTGCAGATTTTCATTGTTGTTTTTCACTTCTTCCTTGTGGAATATTTTGCCAAGAATGTTCTGTAGTGCAGGCTTTCTTGCTGTAAATTATTTTAGCTTTTGTTTGTCATGGAAGGTTTTTATTTTATCATCAAATTTGAAGCTTAATTTTGCTGGATATAAGATTCTTGGTTGGCATTCATTTTCTTTCAGAGCCTGGTATATGTTGTTCCAGAATTTCCTGATCTTTCAGAGTCTGGGTTGAAAAATCTGCTGAGATCTGAATTTATCTTCCCTTATAGGTGATCTGAATTTTCTCTCTTGCAGCCTTTAAAATTCTATTCTTATTCTGTATGCTAGGCATTTTCATTATAATGTGTCTTGATATAGATCTTGTAATTTTTTACATTTGTTGTAATTTTTTTTACATTTGGTGTCCTATAGGCCTCTTGTATTTGATTTTTCAGTTCATTCTTCATGCTTGGGAAATTTTCTGGTATTATCTTATTGAAGAGATTGTGCATTCCTTTGGTTTGAATCTCTGAACTTCCTCTATCCCAATAAATCTTAAATTTGGTCTTTTGATGGTATCTCATAATTCTTGGATATTCTTTTCATGGTTTCTTGCTATCTTCACTGTGAGGTGAACTTTATTTTCAAGATTGTATATTTTGTCTTCTTTGTCTGAGGTTCTGTCTTCCAAGTGGTCTACTTTGTTGGTGACGCTATCTTTTGAGTTTTTTAATTGACATATTGTTTCTTTCATTTCAAGGATGTCTGTTTTTTTTTCTTTTTTCAGTATCTCTTTTTCTTGAAGTAATCTCTTGCAACCTGTATTTGCTCTCTTATCTCTTTGTTGGTGTGATCGACTTTTGCCTGTTTTTGCTGATTTAGGTCATTCTTTAATTCCCAAATCATTTTAGTTATGTATATTCTGAACTCCTTCTCTGACATCTCTCCTATTTTGCTATCTATGGATTCTATTGTTGTAGTATCTTGGCTTGTTTGGGGGCACTTTCCTTTCTTGTTTCTTCATGATATCTATGAGTCTTCCTCTCTTGCAGTGTAGATCCAAGGTAGTACAGCTTCTGTCCTATTGTCTTATAGTATCCCTATAGATTACCAATACCTTACTTTTAAGGGAGAGATCAATATTACAGCACTCAATATACCCAAGGTGCAGCCATATATCAGTTAGCTTCTATTTTTACATTTACAGTTTTGTCTCTATAATAAAAAATGATGCGTTCAGTTACCTTCTACCTTATAGTCAATAGGTTTGCATAATGGTTTACGGTTTCTTATGGTGGGGGTGTGTGCTAGGGTGTTGGCTGAGATGTTTATGAGATAGAATGTGAGAATATGGAAGCATTAGATTATATGACAAGTGAGAGGGTAATCATAAGTTTGCTGTTAGTAGGAGAAACAAGAGATAGGCAACCCATGCAAGGCTCCCTGTTACCTCAGAAACAGAAGAATTGTTAGCACCCCTAGTAGAGAAACCTCTGGTGCAGCCAGGCTTACAGGGACCTTGGTGATGTCTTACCAGGTCCTTATTGTTGTCCTTTGATAGAAGCAGCAATATCCCAGTTTCATGGAAGTGGCTTCAAACCTCTATGCACCCTGATGTTGGGCTGTGGAGCCACACTTTGGTGAATAAGGAACCTCAGCAGAGGGTGGCTCATGGCGTATCTCTGGGAAGGCCTCTCCTCTGTATCTTGGCCGTGGTGTGGTGGGCAGGCCACTCCTCCAGATCTCCAACATCAGACATTAGCATTTCCTCTTTAGTCAGTGTTATGATTTAGATATGAGGTTTCCCCAGAATCTCATGTGTGAGACAATGCAAGAAGGTTCAGAGGTGAAATGATTATATGATGAGAGTTGTAACCCAACTAGTAAATTAAATTTCCTGATAGAGATTAACTGATTGATGACTGTAGGCATGTAGTGTGTCACTAGAGGAGGCAGGTCATTAGGTCATACCTTTGGGCATTTATATTTTGTAACTGGTAATAAAATCTCTTTCTCTTTGCTTTTTGATTGCCAAGTCCTGAACTGCTTTCTTCCATAATGTTCTGCCTGACTTTAGGCTCTGAGCAATGGAGTCAAACATCTATAGACTGAAATCTCTGTAACCATGGGTCTGCAAAAAAACTTTTCCTCCTCTAAAATTGTTGTCATCAGGTTTCTTGTTCATAGTAGTTTAAAAAGCTGACTAAAACAATCAAAAAGTCAGGGATAGATATTAAAATAGGTAATCAAGGTGGACCAAAACCTTGGAAAACACTAAGAGGTTCCTAGTCATGGAAAAATTGCAGCTAAGGCATCATATGTAATAGAAGCATTTGTTTCTATAATGCTTTGGTATTACATACTTTGGACAGTCTTTAAGCATAAGAGTTCTGGTCAAAAAGAAAGTCGGTGCTCAAAAAGTTATAACCCATAGAATCTATGAGCAAACACTTTTTATGCACTTAACATCACTAATATAAAATAGTATCTGTGGACTTCAGGTAAGTAACACACAGGATTAATTTTTAAAAATTCAAATAAAAATAAACAAAATATAGTAAAATTTTGAATGCATTTTTAAAAGTCAAGTTTGTATGACTTTTATATTATTTTGAGATGTTACTTTTGATTTTCTTTTACATATTTGTGATGTCATCTTCAATAGATTGATTAATCTCTGCCTCTCTGACTCTGTATTTTCTCAACATTATCCTTAATACCTTGTCAGAAAATCTGTGAAGTTGCTCTATTTTTTCAGGGTTATCCACTTCTTATTTTCTCTTAGTCTAATTAATCATTTTAATATTTATGTTTTTATTAGTTGCAATTTAATTATTTTTTATACTTGTTTTTATTTTTTCTCTTTTTTAAAATTATTTTTTAGTTATAGGTGGACACAATACCTTTATTTTATTTTTA
>NW_027552869.1:0-53854 GCF_045843805.1 Urocitellus parryii | reverse complement strand
TTTTTGGAAGATTGGCTACCCCTTTCAATGAAAGTGATTCTTGTCAGTCTTTCCTTGGGGCTACTTCAATAGGACACAAACCAGAGTGATAGAACTTGGAACTACATTATTGTGCCAAGTTTCAAAGAGCTAGCACAAACCGTGTTTGATTTAGAGTTCCAACTACATGTATCCATATAAGAGAAAACAGAGTGAAACCTAAACATGAAAACTGTTAATGCAAAGGAACGGTTTAACCTAGAAGAACGAAATTTAGTGAGCCAAGTGGGATTGGTGTACTGATCTTTACCTGCCAGTATCATCAAGATTGGGTGAAAAAATGTTTGCTGAGATTTCAGGAAACTCGTAGTTTTTTGGAAGCTTGGCAACCCCTTTCAATGAAAGTGATTCTCGTCAGTCTCTGCTTGGGGCCACTTCAATAGGACACCAACCATAGCGATAGTACTTGGAACTACACTATTGTGCCAAATTTCAAAGAGCTAGCACAAACCGTGTTTGATTTAGAGTTCGAACTACATGTATCCATATAGGAGAAAACAGAGTGAAACCTAAACATGAAAACGGTTACTGCAAAGGAACGGTTTAACCTAGAAGAACGAAATTTGGTGAGCCAATTGGGATTGGTGTCCTGATCATTACCTGCAAGTATCATCAAGTTTGGGTGAAAAAAATGTTTGCTGAGACTTCAGGAAACTCGTAGTTTTTTGGAAGCTTGGCTACCCCTTTCATGAAAGTGGTTCTCGTCAGTCTCTGCTTGGGGCTACTTCAATAGGACACCAAACATAGCGATAGAACTTGGAACTACATTATTGTGCCAAGTTTCAAAGAGCTAGCACAAACCGTGCTTGATTTAGAGTTCCAAATACATGTATCCATATAGGAGAAAACAGAGTGAAACCTAAACATGAAAACGGTTAATGCAAAGGAACGGTTTAACCTAGAAGAACGAAATTTGGTGAGCCAAGTGGGATTGGTGTACTGATCATTACCTGCCAGTATCATCAAGATGGGGGTGAAAAAAAATGTTCACTGAGATTTCAGGAAACTCGTAGTTTTTTGGAACCTTGGCAAATTGGCAACCCTTTCAATGAAAGTGATTCTCGTCAGTCTCTGCTTGGGGCTACTTCAATAGGACACCAACCATAGCGATAGAACTTGGAACTACATTATTGTGCCAAGTGTTTCAAAGAGCTAGCACAAACCGTGCTTGATTTTGAGTTCCAAATACATGTATCCATATAGGAGAAAACAGAGTGAAACCTAACCAGGAAAACGGTTACTGCAAATGAACGGTTTAATCTAGAAGAATAAAACTTGGTGAGCCAAGTGGGATTGGTGTCCTGATCATTATCTGCAAGTATCATCAAGATTGGGTGAAAAAATGTTTGCTGAGATTTCAGGAAACTCGTAGTTTTTTGGAAGCTTGGCAACCCCTTTCAATGAAAGTGATTCTCGTCAGTCTGTGCTTGGGGCTACTTCAATAGGACACCAACCATAGCGATAGAACTTGGAACTACATTATTGTGCCAAGTTTCAAAGAGCTAGCACAAACCGTGTTTGATTTAGAGTTCCAACTACATGTATCCATATAGGAGAAAACAGAGTGAAACCTAAACATGAAAACGGTTACTGCAAAGGAATGGTTTAACATAGAAGAACGAAATTTGGTGAGCCAAGTGGGATTGTGCACTGATCATTATCTGCCAGTATCATCAAGATTGGGTGAAAAAATGTTTGCTGAGATTTCAGGAAACTCGTAGTTTTTTGGAAGCTTGGCAACCCGTTTCAATGAAAGTGATTCTCGTCAGTCTCTGCTTGGGACTACTTCAATAGGACACCAACCATAGCGATAGAACTTGGAACTACATTATTTTGCCAAGTTTCAAAGAGCTAGCACAAACCGTGTTTGATTTAGAGTTCCAACTACATGTATCCATATAGGAGAAAACAGAGTGAAACCTAAACATGAAAATGGTTACTGCAAAGGAACGGTTTAATCTAGAAGAACAAAATTTGGTGAGCCAAGTGGCATTGGTGTCCTGATCATTACCTGCAAGTATCATCAAGATTGGGTTAAAAAAAAAGTTTGCTGAGATTTCCGGAATCTCGTAGTTTTTTGGAAGCTTGGCAACCCCTTTCAATGAAAGTGATTCTCGTCAGTCTCTGCTTGGTGCTTCTTCAATAGGACACCAACCATAGCGATAGAACTTGGAACTACATTATTGTGCCAAGTTTCAAAGAGCTAGCACAAACCGTGCTTGATTTAGAGTTCCAACTACATGTATCCATATAGGAGAAAACAGAGTGAAACCTAAACATGAAAACGGTTAATGCAAAGGAACGATTTAACCTAGAAGACCGAAATTTTGTGAGCCAAGTGGGATTGGTGTACTGATCATTACCTGCCAGTATCATCAAGATTGGGTGAAAAAATGTTTGGTGAGATTTCAGGAAACTCGTAGTTTTTTGGAAGCTTGGCAACCCCTTTCAATGAAAGTGATTCTTGTCAGTCTCTCCTTGGGGCTACTTCAATAGGACACAAACCATAGCGATAGAACTTGGAACTACATTATTGTGCCAAGTTTCAAAGAGCTAGCACAAACCGTGCTTGATTTAGAGTTCCAACTACATGTATCCATATTGGAGAAAACAGAGTGAAACCTAAACATGAAAACAGATTCTGCAAACGAACGGTTTAACCTAGAAGAACGAAATTTTGTGAGCCAAGTGGGATTGCTGTACTGATCATTACCTGCCAGTATCGTCAAGATTGGGTGAAAAAATGTTTGCTGAGATTTCAGGAAACTCGTAGTTTTTTGGAAGCTTGGCAACCCCTTACAATGAAAGTGATTCTCGTCAGTCTGTGCTTGGGGCTACTTCAATAGGACACCAACCATATCGATAGAACTTGGAACTACATTATTGTGCCAAGTTTCAAAGAGCTAGCACAAACCGTGTTTGATTTAGAGTTCCAAATACATGTATCCATATAGGAGAAAACAGAGTGAAACCTAAACATGAAAACGGTTACTGCAAACGAACGGTTTAATCTAGAAGAACAAAATTTGGTGAGCCAAGTGGGATTGGTGTACTGATCATTACCTGCCAGTATCATCAAGACTGGGTTAAAAAAAATGTTTGCTGAGATTTCCGGAAACTCGTAGTTTTTTGGAAGATTGGCTACCCCTTTCAATGAAAGTGATTCTTGTCAGTCTCTCCTTGGGGCTACTTCAATAGGACACAAACCAGAGCGATAGAACTTGGAACTACATTATTGTGCCAAGTTTCAAAGAGCTAGCACAAACCGTGTTTGATTTAGAGTTCCAACTACATGTATCCATATAAGAGAAAACAGAGTGAAACCTAAACATGAAAACTGTTAATGCAAAGGAACGGTTTAACATAGAAGAACGAAATTTGGTGAGCCAAGTGGGATTGTGCACTCTTCATTACCTGCCAGTATCATCAAGATTGGGTGAGAAAATGTTTGCTGAGATTTCAGGAAACTCTTAGTTTTTTGGAAGCTTGGCAACCCCTTTCAATGAAAGTGATTCTTGTCAGTCTCTGCTTGGGGCTACTTCAATAGGACAGAAACCATAGCGATAGAACTTGGAACTACATTATTGTGCCAAGTTTCAAAGAGGTAGCACAAATCGTGTTTGATTTAGCGTTCCAACTACATATATCCATATAGGAGAAAACAGAGTGAAACCTAAACATGAAAACGGTTACTGCAAAGGAACGGTTTAACCTAGAAGAACGAAATTTAGTGAGCCAAGTGGGATTGGTGTACTGATCATTACCTGCCAGTATCATCAAGATTGGGTGAAAAAATGTTTGCTGAGATTTCAGGAAACTCGTAGTTTTTTGGAAGCTTGGCAACCCCTTTCAATGAAAGTGATTCTCGTCAGTCTCTGCTTGGGCCTACTTCAATAGGACACCAACCATAGCGATAGTACTTGGAACTACACTATTGTGCCAAATTTCAAAGAGCTAGCACAAACCGTGTTTGATTTAGAGTTCCAACTACATGTATCCATATAGGAGAAAACAGAGTGAAACCTAAACATGAAAACGGTTACTGCAAAGGAACGGTTTAACCTAGAAGAACGAAATTTGGTGAGCCAATTGGGATTGGTGTCCTGATCATTACCTGCAAGTATCATCAAGTTTGGGTGAAAAAATGTTTGCTGAGATTTCAGGAAACTCGTAGTTTTTTGGAAGCTTGGCTACCCCTTTCAATGAAAGTGGTTCTCGTCAGTCTCTGCTTGGGGCTACTTCAATAGGACACCAAACATAGCGATAGAACTTGGAACTACATTATTGTGCCAAGTTTCAAAGAGCTAGCACAAACCGTGCTTGATTTTGAGTTCCAAATACATGTATCCATATAGGAGAAAACAGAGTGAAACCTAACCAGGAAAACGGTTACTGCAAACGAACGGTTTAATCTAGAAGAATAAAACTTGGTGAGCCAAGTGGGATTGGTGTCCTGATCATTATCTGCAAGTATCATCAAGATTGGGTGAAAAAATGTTTGCTGAGATTTCAGGAAACTCGTAGTTTTTTGGAAGCTTGGCAACCCCTTTCAATGAAAGTGATTCTCGTCAGTCTGTGCTTGGGTCTACTTCAATAGGACACCAACCATAGCGATAGAACTTGGAACTACATTATTGTGCCAAGTTTCAAAGAGCTAGCACAAACCGTGTTTGATTTAGAGTTCCAACTACATGTATCCATATAGGAGAAAACAGAGTGAAACCTAAACATGAAAACGGTTACTGCAAAGGAATGGTTTAACATAGAAGAACGAAATTTGGTGAGCCAAGTGGGATTGTGCACTGATCATTATCTGCCAGTATCATCAAGATTGGGTGAAAAAATGTTTGCTGAGATTTCAGGAAACTCGTAGTTTTTTGGAAGCTTGGCAACCCGTTTCAATGAAAGTGATTCTCGTCAGTCTCTGCTTGGGACTACTTCAATAGGACACCAACCATAGCGATAGAACTTGGAACTACATTATTTTGCCAAGTTTCAAAGAGCTAGCACAAACCGTGTTTGATTTAGAGTTCCAACTACATGTATCCATATAGGAGAAAACAGAGTGAAACCTAAACATGAAAATGGTTACTGCAAAGGAACGGTTTAATCTAGAAGAACAAAATTTGGTGAGCCAAGTGGCATTGGTGTCCTGATCATTACCTGCAAGTATCATCAAGATTGGGTTAAAAAAAAAGTTTGCTGAGATTTCCGGAATCTCGTAGTTTTTTGGAAGCTTGGCAACCCCTTTCAATGAAAGTGATTCTCGTCAGTCTCTGCTTGGTGCTTCTTCAATGGACACCAACCATAGCGATAGAACTTGGAACTACATTATTGTGCCAAGTTTCAAAGAGCTAGCACAAACCGTGCTTGATTTAGAGTTCCAACTACATGTATCCATATAGGAGAAAACAGAGTGAAACCTAAACATGAAAACGGTTAATGCAAAGGAACGATTTAACCTAGAAGACCGAAATTTTGTGAGCCAAGTGGGATTGGTGTACTGATCATTACCTGCCAGTATCATCAAGATTCGGTGAAAAAATGTTTGCTGAGATTTCAGGAAACTCGTAGTTTTTTGGAAGCTTGGCAACCCCTTTCAATGAAAGTGATTCTCGTCACTCTCTGCTTGGGGCTACTTCAATAGGACACCAACCATAGCGATAGAACTTGGAACTACATTATTGTGCCAAGTTTCAAAGAGCTAGCACAAACCGTGTTTGATTTAGAGTTCCAACTACATGTATCCATATAGGAGAAAACAGAGTGAAACCTAAACATGAAAACGGTTACTGCAAACGAACGGTTTAATCTAGAAGAACAAAATTTGGTGAGCCAAGTGGGATTGGTGTCCTGATCATTACCTGCCAGTATCATCAAGATTGGGTTAAAAAAAATGTTTGCTGAGATTTCAGGAAACTCGTAGTTTTTTGGAAGCTTGGCAACCCCTTTCAATGAAAGTGATTCTCGTCAGTCTCTGCTTGGGGCTACTTCCATCTGACACAAACCATAGCGATAGAACTTGGAACTACATTATTGTGCCAAGTTTCAAAGAGCTAGCACAAACCGTGTTTGATTTAGAGTTCCAAATACATGTATCCATATAGGAGAAAACAGAGTGAAACCTAAACATGAAAACGGTTTCTGCAAAAGAATGGTTTAACCTACAAGAACGAAATTTGGTGAGCCAAGTGGGATTGGTGTACTGATCATTATCTGCCAGTCATCAAGATTGGGTTAAAAAAATGTTTCCTCAGATTTCAGGAAACTCGTAGTTTTTTGGAAGCTTGGCAACCCCTTTCAATGAAAGTGATTCTTGTCAGTCTCTGCTTGGGGCTACTTCAATAGGACACAAACCATAGCGATAGAACTTGGAACTACATTATTGTGCCAAGTTTCAAAGAGCTAGCACAAACCGTGTTTGATTTAGAGTTCCAAATACATGTATCCATATAGGAGAAAACAGAGTGAAACCTAAACATGAAAACGGTTACTGCAAACGAACGGTTTAATCTAGAAGAACGAAATTTGGTGAGCCAAGTGGGATTGGTGTCCTGATCATTACCTGCCAGTATCATCAAGATTGGGTGAAAAAATGTTTGGTGAGATTTCAGGAAACTCGTAGTTTTTTGGAAGATTGGCTACCCCTTTCAATGAAAGTGATTCTTGTCAGTCTTTCCTTGGTTCTACTTCAATAGGACACAAACCAGAGTGATAGAACTTGGAACTACATTATTGTGCCAAGTTTCAAAGAGCTAGCACAAACCGTGTTTGATTTAGAGTTCCAACTACATGTATCCATATAAGAGAAAACAGAGTGAAACCTAAACATGAAAACTGTTAATGCAAAGGAACGGTTTAACCTAGAAGAACGAAATTTAGTGAGCCAAGTGGGATTGGTGTACTGATCTTTACCTGCCAGTATCATCAAGATTGGGTGAAAAAATGTTTGCTGAGATTTCAGGAAACTCGTAGTTTTTTGGAAGCTTGGCAACCCCTTTCAATGAAAGTGATTCTCGTCAGTCTCTGCTTGGGGCCACTTCAATAGGACACCAACCATAGCGATAGTACTTGGAACTACACTATTGTGCCAAATTTCAAAGAGCTAGCACAAACCGTGTTTGATTTAGAGTTCGAACTACATGTATCCATATAGGAGAAAACAGAGTGAAACCTAAACATGAAAACGGTTACTGCAAAGGAACGGTTTAACCTAGAAGAACGAAATTTGGTGAGCCAATTGGGATTGGTGTCCTGATCATTACCTGCAAGTATCATCAAGTTTGGGTGAAAAAATGTTTGCTGAGACTTCAGGAAACTCGTAGTTTTTTGGAAGCTTGGCTACCCCTTTCAATGAAAGTGGTTCTCGTCAGTCTCTGCTTGGGGCTACTTCAATAGGACACCAAACATAGCGATAGAACTTGGAACTACATTATTGTGCCAAGTTTCAAAGAGCTAGCACAAACCGTGCTTGATTTAGAGTTCCAAATACATGTATCCATATAGGAGAAAACAGAGTGAAACCTAAACATGAAAACGATTAATGCAAAGGAACGGTTATCCTAGAAGAACGAAATTTGGTGAGCCAAGTGGGATTGGTGTACTGATCATTACCTGCCAGTATCATCAAGATGGGGTGAAAAAAAATGTTCACTGAGATTTCAGGAAACTCGTAGTTTTTTGGAACCTTGGCAAATTGGCAACCCCTTTCAATGAAAGTGATTCTCGTCAGTCTCTGCTTGGGGCTACTTCAATAGGACACCAACCATAGCGATAGAACTTGGAACTACATTATTGTGCCAAGTTTCAAAGAGCTAGCACAAACCGTGCTTGATTTTGAGTTCCAAATACATGTATCCATATAGGAGAAAACAGAGTGAAACCTAACCAGGAAAACGGTTACTGCAAATGAACGGTTTAATCTAGAAGAATAAAACTTGGTGAGCCAAGTGGGATTGGTGTCCTGATCATTATCTGCAAGTATCATCAAGATTGGGTGAAAAAATGTTTGCTGAGATTTCAGGAAACTCGTAGTTTTTTGGAAGCTTGGCAACCCCTTTCAATGAAAGTGATTCTCGTCAGTCTGTGCTTGGGGCTACTTCAATAGGACACCAACCATAGCGATAGAACTTGGAACTACATTATTGTGCCAAGTTTCAAAGAGCTAGCACAAACCGTGTTTGATTTAGAGTTCCAACTACATGTATCCATATAGGAGAAAACAGAGTGAAACCTAAACATGAAAACGGTTACTGCAAAGGAATGGTTTAACATAGAAGAACGAAATTTGGTGAGCCAAGTGGGATTGTGCACTGATCATTATCTGCCAGTATCATCAAGATTGGGTGAAAAAATGTTTGCTGAGATTTCAGGAAACTCGTAGTTTTTGGAAGCTTGGCAACCCGTTTCAATGAAAGTGATTCTCGTCAGTCTCTGCTTGGGACTACTTCAATAGGACACCAACCATAGCGATAGATCTTGGAACTACATTATTTTGCCAAGTTTCAAAGAGCTAGCACAAACCGTGTTTGATTTAGAGTTCCAACTACATGTATCCATATAGGAGAAAACAGAGTGAAACCTAAACATGAAAATGGTTACTGCAAAGGAACGGTTTAATCTAGAAGAACAAAATTTGGTGAGCCAAGTGGCATTGGTGTCCTGATCATTACCTGCAAGTATCATCAAGATTGGGTTAAAAAAAAAGTTTGCTGAGATTTCCGGAATCTCGTAGTTTTTTGGAAGCTTGGCAACCCCTTTCAATGAAAGTGATTCTCGTCAGTCTGTGCTTGGGGCTACTTCAATAGGACACCAACCATATCGATAGAACTTGGAACTACATTATTGTGCCAAGTTTCAAAGATCTAGCACAAACCGTGTTTGATTTAGAGTTCCAAATACATGTATCCATATAGGAGAAAACAGAGTGAAACCTAAACATGAAAACGGTTACTGCAAACGAACGGTTTAATCTAGAAGAACAAAATTTGGTGAGCCAAGTGGGATTGGTGTACTGATCATTACCTGCAAGTATCATCAAGATTGGGTTAAAAAAAATGTTTGCTGAGATTTCCGGAAACTCGTAGTTTTTTGGAAGATTGGCTACCCCTTTCAATTTAAGTGATTCTTATCAGTCTCTCCTTGGGGCTACTTCAATAGGACACAAACCAGAGCGATAGAACTTGGAACTACATTATTGTGCCAAGTTTCAAAGAGCTAGCACAAACCGTGTTTGATTTAGAGTTCCAACTACATGTATCCATATAAGAGAAAACAGAGTGAAACCTAAACATGAAAACTGTTAATGCAAAGGAACGGTTTAACATAGAAGAACGAAATTTGGTGAGCCAAGTGGGATTGTGCACTTTTCATTACCTGCCAGTATCATCAAGATTGGGTGAGAAAATATTTGCTGAGATTTCAGGAAACTCTTAGTTTTTTGGAAGCTTGGCAACCCCTTTCAATGAAAGTGATTCTCGTCAGTCTCTGCTTGGGGCTACTTCAATAGGACAGAAACCATAGCGATAGAACTTGGAACTACATTATTGTGCCAAGTTTCAAAGAGGTAGCACAAATCGTGTTTGATTTAGCGTTCCAACTACATATATCCATATAGTAGAAAACAGAGTGAAACCTAAACATGAAAACGGTTACTGCAAAGGAACGGTTTAACCTAGAAGAACGAAATTTAGTGAGCCAAGTGGGATTGGTGTACTGATCATTACCTGTCAGTATCATCAAGATTGGGTGAAAAAATGTTTGCTGAGATTTCAGGAAACTCGTAGTTTTTTGGAAGCTTGGCAACCCCTTTCAATGAAAGTGATTCTCGTCAGTCTCTGCTTGGGGCTACTTCAATAGGACACCAACCATAGCGATAGTACTTGGAACTACACTATTGTGCCAAGTTTCAAAGAGCTAGCACAAACCGTGTTTGATTTAGATTTCCAACTACATGTATCCATATAGGAGAAAACAGAGTGAAACCTAAACATGAAAACGGTTACTGCAAAGGAACGATTTAACCTAGAAGAACGAAATTTGGTGAGCCAATTGGGATTGGTGTCCTCATCATTACCTGCAAGTATCATCAAGTTTGGGTGAAAAAATGTTTGCTGAGATTTCCGGAAACTCGTACTTTTTTGGAAGCTTGGCTACCCCTTTCAATGAAAGTGATTCTTGTCAGTCTCTCCTTGGGGCTACTTCAATAGGACACAAACCAGAGCGATAGAACTTGGAACTACATTATTGTGCCAAGTTTCAAAGAGCTAGCACAAACCGTGTTTGTTTTAGAGTTCCAACTACATGTATCCATATAAGAGAAAACAGAGTGAAACCTAAACATGAAAACTGTTAATGCAAAGGAACGGTTTAACATAGAAGAACGAAATTTGGTGAGCCAAGTGGGATTGTGCACTCTTCATTACCTGCCAGTATCATCAAGATTGGGTGAGAAAATGTTTGCTGAGATTTCAGGAAACTCTTAGTTTTTTGGAAGCTTGGCAACCCCTTTCAATGAAAGTGATTCTTGTCAGTCTCTGCTTGGGGCTACTTCAATAGGACAGAAACCATAGCGATAGAACTTGGAACTACATTATTGTGCCAAGTTTCAAAGAGGTAGCACAAATCGTGTTTGATTTAGCGTTCCAACTACATATATCCATATAGGAGAAAACAGAGTGAAACCTAAACATGAAAACGGTTACTGCAAAGGAACGGTTTAACCTAGAAGAACGAAATTTAGTGAGCCAAGTGGGATTGGTGTACTGATCATTACCTGCCAGTATCATCAAGATTGGGTGAAAAAATGTTTGCTGAGATTTCAGGAAACTCGTAGTTTTTTGGAAGCTTGGCAACCCCTTTCAATGAAAGTGATTCTCGTCAGTCTCTGCTTGGGCCTACTTCAATAGGACACCAACCATAGCGATAGTACTTGGAACTACACTATTGTGCCAAATTTCAAAGAGCTAGCACAAACCGTGTTTGATTTAGAGTTCCAACTACATGTATCCATATAGGAGAAAACAGAGTGAAACCTAAACATGAAAACGGTTACTGCAAAGGAACGGTTTAACCTAGAAGAACGAAATTTGGTGAGCCAATTGGGATTGGTGTCCTGATCATTACCTGCAAGTATCATCAAGTTTGGGTGAAAAAATGTTTGCTGAGATTTCAGGAAACTCGTAGTTTTTTGGAAGCTTGGCTACCCCTTTCAATGAAAGTGGTTCTCGTCAGTCTCTGCTTGGGGCTACTTCAATAGGACACCAAACATAGCGATAGAACTTGGAACTACATTATTGTGCCAAGTTTCAAAGAGCTAGCACAAACCGTGCTTGATTTTGAGTTCCAAATACATGTATCCATATAGGAGAAAACAGAGTGAAACCTAACCAGGAAAACGGTTACTGCAAACGAACGGTTTAATCTAGAAGAATAAAACTTGGTGAGCCAAGTGGGATTCGTGTCCTGATCATTATCTGCAAGTATCATCAAGATTGGGTGAAAAATGTTTGCTGAGATTTCAGGAAACTCGTAGTTTTTTGGAAGCTTGGCAACCCCTTTCAATGAAAGTGATTCTCGTCAGTCTGTGCTTGGGTCTACTTCAATAGGACACCAACCATAGCGATAGAACTTGGAACTACATTATTGTGCCAAGTTTCAAAGAGCTAGCACAAACCGTGTTTGATTTAGAGTTCCAACTACATGTATCCATATAGGAGAAAACAGAGTGAAACCTAAACATGAAAACGGTTACTGCAAAGGAATGGTTTAACATAGAAGAACGAAATTTGGTGAGCCAAGTGGGATTGTGCACTGATCATTATCTGCCAGTATCATCAAGATTGGGTGAAAAATGTTTGCTGAGATTTCAGGAAACTCGTAGTTTTTTGGAAGCTTGGCAACCCGTTTCAATGAAAGTGATTCTCGTCAGTCTCTGCTTGGGACTACTTCAATAGGACACCAACCATAGCGATAGAACTTGGAACTACATTATTTTGCCAAGTTTCAAAGAGCTAGCACAAACCGTGTTTGATTTAGAGTTCCAACTACATGTATCCATATAGGAGAAAACAGAGTGAAACCTAAACATGAAAATGGTTACTGCAAAGGAACGGTTTAATATAGAAGAACAAAATTTGGTGAGCCAAGTGGCATTGGTGTCCTGATCATTACCTGCAAGTATCATCAAGATTGGGTTAAAAAAAAAGTTTGCTGAGATTTCCGGAATCTCGTAGTTTTTTGGAAGCTTGGCAACCCCTTTCAATGAAAGTGATTCTCGTCAGTCTCTGCTTGGTGCTTCTTCAATGGACACCAACCATAGCGATAGAACTTGGAACTACATTATTGTGCCAAGTTTCAAAGAGCTAGCACAAACCGTGCTTGATTTAGAGTTCCAACTACATGTATCCATATAGGAGAAAACAGAGTGAAACCTAAACATGAAAACGGTTAATGCAAAGGAACGATTTAACCTAGAAGACTGAAATTTTGTGAGCCAAGTGGGATTGGTGTACTGATCATTACCTGCCAGTATCATCAAGATTCGGTGAAAAAATGTTTGCTGAGATTTCAGGAAACTCGTAGTTTTTTGGAAGCTTGGCAACCCCTTTCAATGAAAGTGATTCTCGTCACTCTCTGCTTGGGGCTACTTCAATAGGACACCAACCATAGCGATAGAACTTGGAACTACATTATTGTGCCAAGTTTCAAAGAGCTAGCACAAACTGTGTTTGATTTAGAGTTCCAACTACATGTATCCATATAGGAGAAAACAGAGTGAAACCTAAACATGAAAACGGTTACTGCAAACGAACGGTTTAATCTAGAAGAACAAAATTTGGTGAGCCAAGTGGGATTGGTGTCCTGATCATTACCTGCCAGTATCATCAAGATTGGGTTAAAAAAAATGTTTGCTGAGATTTCCGGAAACTCGTAGCTTTTTGGAAGATTGGCTACCCCTTTCAATGAAAGTGATTCTTGTCAGTCTCTGCTTGGGGCTACTTCAATAGGACACAAACCATAGCGATAGAACTTGTAACTACATTATTGTGCCAAGTTTCAAAGAGCTAGCACAAACCGTGTTTGATTTAGAGTTCCAAATACATGTATCCATATAGGAGAAAACAGAGTGAAACCTAAACATGAAAACGGTTTCTGCAAAGGAATGGTTTAACCTAGAAGAACGAAATTTGGTGAGCCAAGTGGGATTGGTGTACTGATCATTATCTGCCAGTCATCAAGATTGGGTTAAAAAAATGTTTCCTCAGATTTCAGGAAACTCGTAGTTTTTTGGAAGCTTGGCAACCCCTTTCAATGAAAGTGATTCTTGTCAGTCTCTGCTTGGGGCTACTTCAATAGGACACAAACCATAGCGATAGAACTTGGAACTACATTATTGTGCCAAGTTTCAAAGAGCTAGCACAAACCGTGTTTGATTTAGAGTTCCAAATACATGTATCCATATAGGAGAAAACAGAGTGAAACCTAAACATGAAAACGGTTACTGCAAACGAACGGTTTAATCTAGAAGAACGAAATTTGGTGAGCCAAGTGGGATTGGTGTCCTGATCATTACCTGCCAGTATCATCAAGATTGGGTGAAAAAATGTTTGGTGAGATTTCAGGAAACTCGTAGTTTTTTGGAGCTTGGCAACCCCTTTCAATGAAAGTGATTCTTGTCAGTCTCTCCTTGGGGCTACTTCAATAGGACACAAACCATAGCGATAGAACTTGGAACTACATTATTGTGCCAAGTTTCAAAGAGCTAGCACAAACCGTGCTTGATTTAGTGTTCCAACTACATGTATCCATATAGGAGAAAACAGAGTGAAACCTAAACATGAAAACGGTTACTGCAAACGAACGGTTTAATCTAGAAGAACAAAATTTGGTGAGCCAAGTGGGATTGGTGTACTGATCATTACCTGCCAGTATCATCAAGACTGGGTTAAAAAAAATGTTTGCTGAGATTTCCGGAAACTCGTAGTTTTTTGGAAGATTGGCTACCCCTTTCAATGAAAGTGATTCTTGTCAGTCTTTCCTTGGGGCTACTTCAATAGGACACAAACCAGAGTGATAGAACTTGGAACTACATTATTGTGCCAAGTTTCAAAGAGCTAGCACAAACCGTGTTTGATTTAGAGTTCCAACTACATGTATCCATATAAGAGAAAACAGAGTGAAACCTAAACATGAAAACTGTTAATGCAAAGGAACGGTTTAACCTAGAAGAACGAAATTTAGTGAGCCAAGTGGGATTGGTGTACTGATCTTTACCTGCCAGTATCATCAAGATTGGGTGAAAAAATGTTTGCTGAGATTTCAGGAAACTCGTAGTTTTTTGGAAGCTTGGCAACCCCTTTCAATGAAAGTGATTCTCGTCAGTCTCTGCTTGGGGCCACTTCAATAGGACACCAACCATAGCGATAGTACTTGGAACTACACTATTGTGCCAAATTTCAAAGAGCTAGCACAAACCGTGTTTGATTTAGAGTTCGAACTACATGTATCCATATAGGAGAAAACAGAGTGAAACCTAAACATGAAAACGGTTACTGCAAAGGAACGGTTTAACCTAGAAGAACGAAATTTGGTGAGCCAATTGGGATTGGTGTCCTGATCATTACCTGCAAGTATCATCAAGTTTGGGTGAAAAAATGTTTGCTGAGACTTCAGGAAACTCGTAGTTTTTTGGAAGCTTGGCTACCCCTTTCAATGAAAGTGGTTCTCGTCAGTCTCTGCTTGGGGCTACTTCAATAGGACACCAAACATAGCGATAGAACTTGGAACTACATTATTGTGCCAAGTTTCAAAGAGCTAGCACAAACCGTGCTTGATTTAGAGTTCCAAATACATGTATCCATATAGGAGAAAACAGAGTGAAACCTAAACATGAAAACGGTTAATGCAAAGGAACGGTTTAACCTAGAAGAACGAAATTTGGTGAGCCAAGTGGGATTGGTGTACTGATCATTACCTGCCAGTATCATCAAGATGGGGTGAAAAAAAATGTTCACTGAGATTTCAGGAAACTCGTAGTTTTTTGGAACCTTGGCAAATTGGCAACCCCTTTCAATGAAAGTGATTCTCGTCAGTCTCTGCTTGGGGCTACTTCAATAGGACACCAACCATAGCGATAGAACTTGGAACTACATTATTGTGCCAAGTTTCAAAGAGCTAGCACAAACCGTGCTTGATTTTGAGTTCCAAATACATGTATCCATATAGGAGAAAACAGAGTGAAACCTAACCAGGAAAACGGTTACTGCAAATGAACGGTTTAATCTAGAAGAATAAAACTTGGTGAGCCAAGTGGGATTGGTGTCCTGATCATTATCTGCAAGTATCATCAAGATTGGGTGAAAAAATGTTTGCTGAGATTTCAGGAAACTCGTAGTTTTTTGGAAGCTTGGCAACCCCTTTCAATGAAAGTGATTCTCGTCAGTCTGTGCTTGGGGATACTTCAATAGGACACCAACCATAGCGATAGAACTTGGAACTACATTATTGTGCCAAGTTTCAAAGAGCTAGCACAAACCGTGTTTGATTTAGAGTTCCAACTACATGTATCCATATAGGAGAAAACAGAGTGAAACCTAAACATGAAAACGGTTACTGCAAAGGAATGGTTTAACATAGAAGAACGAAATTTGGTGAGCCAAGTGGGATTGTGCACTGATCATTATCTGCCAGTATCATCAAGATTGGGTGAAAAAATGTTTGCTGAGATTTCAGGAAACTCGTAGTTTTTTGGAAGCTTGGCAACCCGTTTCAATGAAAGTGATTCTCGTCAGTCTCTGCTTGGGACTACTTCAATAGGACACCAACCATAGCGATAGATCTTGGAACTACATTATTTTGCCAAGTTTCAAAGAGCTAGCACAAACCGTGTTTGATTTAGAGTTCCAACTACATGTATCCATATAGGAGAAAACAGAGTGAAACCTAAACATGAAAATGGTTACTGCAAAGGAACGGTTTAATCTAGAAGAACAAAATTTGGTGAGCCAAGTGGCATTGGTGTCCTGATCATTACCTGCAAGTATCATCAAGATTGGGTTAAAAAAAAAGTTTGCTGAGATTTCCGGAATCTCGTAGTTTTTTGGAAGCTTGGCAACCCCTTTCAATGAAAGTGATTCTCGTCAGTCTCTGCTTGGTGCTTCTTCAATGGACACCAACCATAGCGATAGAACTTGGAACTACACTATTGTGCCAAGTTTCAAAGAGCTAGCACAAACCGTGCTTGATTTAGAGTTCCAACTACATGTATCCATATAGGAGAAAACAGAGTGAAACCTAAACATGAAAACGGTTAATGCAAAGGAACGATTTAACCTAGAAGACCGAAATTTTGTGAGCCAAGTGGGATTGGTGTACTGATCATTACCTGCCAGTATCATCAAGATTGGGTGAAAAAATGTTTGGTGAGATTTCAGGAAACTCGTAGTTTTTTGGAAGCTTGGCAACCCCTTTCAATGAAAGTGATTCTTGTCAGTCTCTCCTTGGGGCTACTTCAATAGGACACAAACCATAGCGATAGAACTTGGAACTACATTATTGTGCCAAGTTTCAAAGAGCTAGCACAAACCGTGCTTGATTTAGAGTTCCAACTACATGTATCCATATAGGAGAAAACAGAGTGAAACCTAAACATGAAAACGGTTACTGCAAACGAACGGTTTAATCTAGAAGAATAAAATTTGGTGAGCCAAGTGGGATTGGTGTCCTGATCATTATCTGCAAGTATCATAAAGATTGGGTGAAAAAATGTTTCCTGAGATTTCAGGAAACTCGTAGTTTTTTGGAAGCTTGGCAACCCCTTTCAATGAAAGTGATTCTCGTCAGTCTGTGCTTGGGGCTACTTCAATAGGACACCAACCATATCGATAGAACTTGGAACTACATTATTGTGCCAAGTTTCAAAGATCTAGCACAAACCGTGTTTGATTTAGAGTTCCAAATACATGTATCCATATAGGAGAAAACAGAGTGAAACCTAAACATGAAAACGGTTACTGCAAACGAACGGTTTAATCTAGAAGAACAAAATTTGGTGAGCCAAGTGGGATTGGTGTACTGATCATTACCTGCAAGTATCATCAAGATTGGGTTAAAAAAAATGTTTGCTGAGATTTCCGGAAACTCGTAGTTTTTTGGAAGATTGGCTACCCCTTTCAATTTAAGTGATTCTTATCAGTCTCTCCTTGGGGCTACTTCAATAGGACACAAACCAGAGCGATAGAACTTGGAACTACATTATTGTGCCAAGTTTCAAAGAGCTAGCACAAACCGTGTTTGATTTAGAGTTCCAACTACATGTATCCATATAAGAGAAAACAGAGTGAAACCTAAACATGAAAACTGTTAATGCAAAGGAACGGTTTAACATAGAAGAACGAAATTTGGTGAGCCAAGTGGGATTGTGCACTTTTCATTACCTGCCAGTATCATCAAGATTGGGTGAAAAAAATTGTTCGCTGAGATTTGAGGAAACTCGTAGTTTTTTGGAAGCTTGGCAAATTGGCAACCCCTTTCAATGAAAGTGATTCTCGTCAGTCTATGCTTGGGGCTACTTCAATAGGACACCAAAGATAGCGATAGAACTTGGAACTACATTATTGTGCCAAGTTTCAAAGAGCTAGCACAAACCGTGCTTGATTTTGAGTTCCAAATACATGTATCCATATAGGAGAAAACAGAGTGAAACCTAAACATGAAAATGGTTACTGCAAAGGAACGGTTTAACCTCGAAGAACGAAATTTGGTGAGCCAAGTTGGATTGGTGTCCTTATCATTTCCTGCAAGTATCATCAAGATTGGGTGAAAAATGTTTGCTGAGATTTCAGGAATCTCGTAGTTTTTTGGAAGCTTGGCAACCCCTTTCAATGAAAGTGATTCTCGTCAGTCTCTGCTTGGGGCTACTTCAATAGGACACCAACCATATCGATAGAACTTGGAACTACATTTTTGTGCCAAGTTTCAAAGAGCTAGCAGAAACCGTGTTTGATTTAGAGTTCCAACTACATGTATCCATACAGGAGAAAACAGAGTGAAACCTAAACATGAAAACGGTTACTGCAAAGGAACGGTTTAACCTAGAAGAACGAAATTTGGTGAGCCAAGTGGGATTGGTGTACTGATCATTACCTGCCAGTATCATCAAGATTGGGTGAAAAAATGTTTGCTGAGATTTCAGGAAACTCGTAGTTTTTTGGAAGCTTGGCAACCCCTTTCAATGAAAGTGATCCTTGTCAGTCTCTGCTGGGGGCTACTTCAATAGGACACAAACCATAGCGATAGAACTTGGAACTACATTATTGTGCCAAGTTTCAAAGAGCTAGCACAAACCGTGTTTGATTTTGAGTTCCAAATACATGTATCCATATAGGAGAAAACAGAGTGAAACCTAAACATGAAAATGGTTACTGCAAACGAACGGTTTAACCTAGATTAACGAAATTTGGTGAGCCAAGTGGGATTGGTGTACTGATCATTACCTGCCAGTATCATCAAGATTGGGTGAAAAAATGTTTGCTGAGATTTCAGGAAATTCGTAGTTTTTTGGAAGCTTGGCAAATTGGCAACCCCTTTCAATGAAAGTGATTCTCGTCAGTCTCTGCTTGGGGCTACTTCCATCGGACACAAACCATAGCGATAGAACTTGGAACTACATTATTGTGCCAAGTTTCTAAGAGCTAGCACAAACCGTGTTTGATTTAGAGTTCCAACTACATGTATCCATATAGGAGAAAACAGAGTGAAACCTAAACATGAAAACGGTTACTGCAAACGAACGGTTTAATCTAGAAGAACGAAATTTGGTGAGCCAAGTGGGATTGGTGTACTGATCATTACCTGCCAGTATCATCAAGATTGGGTTAAAAAAAATGTTTGCTGAGATTTCCGGAAACTCGTAGCTTTTTGGAAGATTGGCTACCCCTTTCAATGAAAGTGATTCTTGTCAGTCTCTGCTTGGGGCTACTTCAATAGGACACAAACCATAGCGATAGAACTTGTAACTACATTATTGTTGCCAAGTTTCAAATAGCTAGCACAAACCGTGTTTGATTTAGAGTTCCAAATACATGTATCCATATAGGAGAAAACAGAGTGAAACCTAAACATGAAAACGGTTACTGCAAACGAACGGTTTTAACCTAGAAGAACGAAATTTGGTGAGCCAAGTGGGATTGGTGTACTGATCATTATCTGCCAGTCATCAAGATTGGGTTATAAAATTGTTTTCCTCAGATTTCAGGAAACTCGTAGTTTTTTGGAAGCTTGGCAACCCCTTTCAATGAAAGTGATTCTTGTCAGTCTCTGCTTGGGGCTACTTCAATAGGACACAAACCATAGCGATAGAACTTGGAACTACATTATTGTGCCAAGTTTCAAAGAGCTAGCACAAACCGTGTTGTGATTTAGAGTTCCAAATACATGTATCCATATAGGAGAAAACAGAGTGAAACCTAAACATGAAAACGGTTACTGCAAACGAACGGTTTAATCTAGAAGAACGAAATTTGGTGGAGCCAAGTGGGATTGGTGTCCTGATCATTACCTGCCAGTATCATCAAGATTGGGTGAAAAAATGTTTGGTGAGATTTCAGGAAACTCGTAGTTTTTTGGAAGCTTGGCAACCCCTTTCAATGAAAGTGATTCTTGTCAGTCTCTCCTTGGGGCTACTTCAATAGGACACAAACCATAGCGATAGAACTTGGAACTACATTATTGTGCCAAGTTTCAAAGAGCTAGCACAAACCGTGCTTGATTTAGAGTTCCAACTACATGTATCCATATAGGAGAAAACAGAGTGAAACCTAAACATGAAAACGGTTACTGCAAACGAACGGTTTAATCTAGAAGAATAAAATTTGGTGAGCCAAGTGGGATTGGTGTCCTGATCATTATCTGCAAGTATCATAAAGATTGGGTGAAAAAATGTTTCCTGACATTTCAGTATACTCGTAGTTTTTTGGAAGCTTGGCAACCCCTTTCAATGAAAGTGATTCTCGTCAGTCTGTGCTTGGGGCTACTTCAATAGGAAACCAACCATATCGATAGAACTTGGAACTACATTATTGTGCCAAGTTTCAAAGAGCTAGCACAAACCGTGTTTGATTTAGAGTTCCAAATACATGTATCCATATAGGAGAAAACAGAGTGAAAAACCTAAACATGAAAACGGTTACTGCAAACGAACGGTTTAATCTAGAAGAACAAAATTTGGTGAGCCAAGTGGGATTGGTGTACTGATCATTACCTGCAAGTATCATCAAGATTGGGTTAAAAAAATGTTTGCTGAGATTTCCGGAAACTCGTAGTTTTTTGGAAGCTTGGCAACCCATTTCAATGAAAGTGATCCTTGTCTGTCTCTGCTGGGGGCTACTTCAATAGGACACAAACCATAGCGATAGAACTTGGAACTACATTATTGTGCCAAGTTTCAAAGAGCTAGCACAAACCGTGTTTGATTTAGTGTTCCAAATACATGTATCCATATAGGAGAAAACAGAGTGAAACCTAAACATGAAAACGGTTACTGAAAAGGAACGGTTTAACCTAGAAGAACGAAATTTGGTGAGCCAAGTGGGATTGGTGTACTGATCATTACCTGCCAGTATCATCAAGATTGGGTGAAAAAATGTTTGCTGAGATTTCAGGAAATTCGTAGTTTTTTGGAAGCTTGGCAAATTGGCAACCCCTTTCAATGAAAGTGATTCTCGTCAGTCTCTGCTTGGGGCTACTTCAATAGGACACAAACCATAGCGATAGAACTTGGAACTACATTATTGTGCCAAGTTTCAAAGAGCTAGCACAAACCGTGTTTGATTTAGAGTTACAACTACATGTATCCATATAGGAGAAAACAGAGTGCAACCTAAACATGAAAACGGTTACTGCAAAGGAACGGTTTAACCTAGAAGAACGAAATTTGGTTAGCCAAGTGGGATTGGTGTACTGATCATTACCTGCCAGTATCATCAAGATTGGGTGAAAAAATGTTTGCTCAGATTTCAGGATACTCGTAACTTTTTTGAAGCTTGGCAACCCCTTTCAATGAAAGTGATTCTTGTCAGTCTCTGCTGGGGGCTACTTCAATAGGACACAAACCATAGTGATAGAACTTGGAACTACATTATTTTGCCAAATTTCAAAGAGCTAGCACAAACCGTGTTTGATTTAGAGTTCCAAATACATGTATCCACATAGGAGAAAACAGAGTGAAACCTAAACATGAAAACGTTTACTGCAAACGAACGGTTTAACCTAGAAGAACGAAATTTGGTGAGCCAAGTGGGATTGGTGTACTGATCATTACCTGCCAGTATCATCAAGATTGGGTGAAAAAATGTTTGCTGAGATTTCAGGAAACTCGTAGTTTTTTGGAAGCTTGGCTACCCCTTTCAATGAAAGTGATTCTTGTCAGTCTCTCCTTGGGGCTACTTCAATAGGACACAAACCATAGCGATAGAACTTGGAACTACATTATTGTGCCACGTTTCAAAGAGCTAGCACAAACCGTGCTTGATTTAGAGTTCCAACTACATGTATCCATATAGGAGAAAACAGAGTGAAACCTAAACATGAAAACGGTTACTGCAAAGGAACGATTTAAGCTAGAAGAACAAAATTTTGTGAGCCAAGTGGGATTGGTGTACTGATCATTACCTGCCAGTATCATCAAGATTGGGTGAAAAAATGTTTGCTGAGATTTCAGGAAACACGTAGCTTTTATTAAGCTTGGCAACCCCTTTCAATGAAAGTGATTCTTGTCAGTCTCTGCTTGGGGCTACTTCAATAGGACACAAACCATAGCGATAGAACTTGGAACTACATTATTGTGCCAAATTTCAAAGAGCTAGCACAAACCGTGTTTGATTTAGAGTTCCAACTACATGTATCCATATAGGAGAAAACAGAGTGAAACCTAAATATGAAAACGGTTACTGCAAACGAACGGTTTAATCTAGAAGAATAAAATTTGGTGAGCCAAGTGGGATTGGTGTCCTGATCATTATCTGCAAGTAACATCAAGATTGGGTGAAAAAATGTTTGCTGAGATTTCAGGAAACTCGTATTTTTTTGGAAGCTTTTCTACCCCTTTCAATGAAAGTGATTCTTGTCAGTCTCTCCTTGGGGCTACTTCAATAGGACAGAAACCACAGGGATAGAACTTGGAACTACATTATTGTGCCAAGTCTCAAAGAGCTAGCACAAACCGTGTTTGATTTAGAGTTCCAAATACATGTATCCATATAGGAGAAAACAGAGTGAAACCTAAACATGAAAACGGTTACTGCAAAGGAACGGTTTAACCTAGAAGAACGAAATTTGGTGAGCCAAGTGGGATTGGTGTACTGATCATTACCTGCCAGTATCATCAAGATTGGGTGAAAAAATGTTTGCTGAGACTTCAGGAAACTCGTAGTTTTTGGAAGCTTGGCAACCCCTTTCAATGAAAGTGATTCTCGTCAGTCTCTGCTTGGGGCTACTTCAGTAGGACACCAACCATAGCGATAGAACTTGGAACTACATTATTGTGCCAAGTTTCAAAGAGCTAGCACAAACCGTGTTTGATTTAGAGTTCCAACTACATGTATCCATATAGGAGAAAACAGAGTGAAACCTAAACATGAAAACGGTTACTGCAAAGGAACGGTTTAACCTAGAAGAACGAAATTTGGTGAGCCAAGTGGGATTGGTGTACTGATCATTACCTTCCAGTATTATCAAGATTGGGTGAAAAAATGTTTGCTGAGACTTCAGGAAACTCATAGTTTTTTGGAAGCTTGGCAACCCCTTTCAATGAAAGTGATTCTCGTCAGTCTCTGCTTGGGGCTACATCAGTAGGACACCAACCATAGCGATAGAACTTGGAACTACATTATTGTGCCAAGTTTCAAAGAGCTAGCACAAACCGTGTTTGATTTAGAGTTCCAACTACATGTATCCATATAGGAGAAAACAGAGTGAAACCTAAACATGAAAACGGTTACTGCAAAGGAACGGTTTAACCTAGAAGAACGAAATTTGGTGAGCCAAGTGGGATTGGTGTACTGATCATGACCTGCCAGTATCATCAAGATTGGGTGAAAAAATGTTTGCTGAGAATTCCGGAAAATCGTAGTTTTTTGGAAGCTTGGCAACCCCTTTCAATGAAAGTGATTCTCGTCAGTCTCTGCTTGGGGCTACTTCAATAGGACACCAACCATAGCGATAGAACTTGGAACTACATTATTGTGCCAAGTTTCAAAGAGCTAGCACAAACCGTGTTTGATTTAGAGTTCCAACTACATGTATCCATATAGGAGAAAACAGAGTGAAACCTAAATATGAAAACGGTTACTGCAAAGGAACGGTTTAACCTAGAAGAACGAAATTTGGTGAGCCAAGTGGGATTGGTGTACTGATCATTACCTGCCAGTATCATCAAGATTGGGTGAAAAAATGTTTGCTGAGACTTCAGGAAACTCGTAGTTTTTTGGAAGCTTGGCAACCCCTTTCAATGAAAGTGATTCTCGTCAGTCTCTCCTTGGGGCTACTTCAGTAGGACACCAACCATAGCGATAGAACTTGGAACTACATTATTGTGCCAAATTTCAAATAGCTATCACAAACCGTGTTTGATTTAGAGTTCCAACTACATGTATCCATATAGGAGAAAACAGAGTGAAACCTAAACATGAAAACGGTTACTGCAAAGGAACGGTTTAACCTAGAAGAACGAAATTTGGTGAGCCAAGTGGGATTGGTGTACTGATCATTACCTGCCAGTATCATCAAGATTGGGTGAAAAAATGTTTGCTGAGACTTCAGGAAACTCGTAGTTTTTTGGAAGCTTGGCAACCCCTTTCAATGAAAGTGATTCTCGTCAGTCTCTGCTTGGGGCTACTTCAATAGGACACCAACCATAGCGATAGAACTTGGAACTACATTATTGTGCCAAGTTTCAAAGAGCTAGCACAAACCGTGTTTGATTTAGAGTTCCAACTACATGTATCCATATAGGAGAAAACAGAGTGAAACCTAAACATGAAAACGGTTACTGCAAAGGAACGGTTTAACCTAGAAGAACGAAATTTGGTGAGCCAAGTGGGATTGGTGTACTGATCATTACCTGCCAGTATCATCAAGATTGGGTGAAAAAATGTTTGCTGAGACTTCAGGAAACTCGTAGTTTTTTGGAAGCTTGGCAACCCCTTTCAATGAAAGTGATTCTCGTCAGTCTCTCCTTGGGGCTACTTCAGTAGGACACCAACCATAGTGATAGAACTTGGAACTACATTATTTATTGTGCCAAGTTTCAAAGAGCTAGCACAAACCGTGTTTGATTTAGAGTTCCAACTACATGTATCCATATAGGAGAAAACAGAGTGAAACCTAAATATGAAAACGGTTACTGCAAAGTAACGGTTTAACCTAGAAGAACGAAATTTGGTGAGCCAAGTGGGATTGGTGTACTGATCATTACCTGCCAGTATCATCAAGATTGGGTGAAAAAATGTTTGCTGAGACTTCAGGAAACTCGTAGTTTTTTGGAAGCTTGCCAACCCCTTTCAATGAAAGTGATTCTCGTCAGTCTTTCCTTGGGGCTACTTCAGTAGGACACCAACCATAGCGATAGAACTTGGAACTACATTATTGTGCCAAGTTTCAAATAGCTATCACAAACCGTGTTTGATTTAGAGTTCCAACTACATGTATCCATATAGGAGAAAACAGAGTGAAACCTAAACATGAAAACGGTTACTGCAAAGGAACGGTTTAACCTAGAAGAACGAAATTTGGTGAGCCAAGTGGGAATGGTGTTCTGATCATTACCTGCCAGTATCATCAAGATTGGGTGAAAAAATGTTTGCTGAGACTTCAGGAAACTCGTAGTTTTTTGGAAGCTTGGCAACCCCTTTCAGTGAAAGTGATTCTCGTCAGTCTCTCCTTGGGGCTACTTCAGTAGGACACCAACCATAGCGATAGAACTTGGAACTACATTATTGTGCCAAGTTTCAAAGAGCTAGCCCAAACCGTGTTTGATTTAGAATTCCAACTACATGTATCCATATAGGAGAAAACAGAGTGAAACCTAAACATGAAAATGGTTACTGCAAAGGAACGGTTTAACCTAGAAGAACGAAATTGGTGAGCCAAGTGGGATTGGTGTACTGATCATTACCTGCCAGTATCATCAAGATTGGGTGAAAAAATGTTTGCTGAGACTTCAGGAAACTCGTAGTTTTTTGGAAGCTTGGCAACCCCTTTCAATGAAAGTGATTCTCGTCAGTCTCTGCTTGGGGCTACTTCAAAAGGACACCAACCATAGCGATCGAACTTGGAACTACATTATTGTGCCAAGTTTCAAAGAGCTAGCACAAACCGTGTTTGATTTAGAGTTCCAACTACATGTATCCATATAGGAGAAAACAGAGTGAAACCTAAACATGAAAACGGTTACTGCAAAGGAACGGTTTAACCTAGAAGAACGAAATTTGGTGAGCCAAGTGGGATTGGTGTACTGATCATTACCTGCCAGTATCATCAAGATTGGGTGAAAAAATGTTTCCTGAGATTTCAGGAAACTCGTAGTTTTTGGAATCTTGGCAACACCTTTCAATGAAAGCGATTCTCGTCAGTCTCTGCTTGGGTCTACTTAAATAGGACACCAACCATATCGATAGACCTTGGAACTACATTATTGTGCCAAGTTTCAAAGAGCTAGCACAAACCATGTTTGATTTAGAGTTCCAAATACATGTATCCATATAGGAGAAAACAGAGTGCAACCTAAACATGAAAACGGTTACTGCAAAGGAACGGTTTTAACCTAGAAGAACAAAATTTGGTGAGCCAAGTGGGATTGGTGTACTGATCATTACCTGCCAGTATCATCAAGATTCGGTGAAAAAATGTTTGCTGAGATTTCCGGAAACTCGTAGTTTTTTGGAAGCTTGGCAACCCCTTTCAATGAAAGTGATTCTCGTCAGTCTCTGCTTGGGGCTACTTCAAGAGGACACCAACCATATCGTAGAACTTGGAACTACATTATTGTGCCAAGTTTCAAAGAGCTAGCACAAACCGTGTTTGATTTAGTGTTCCAACTACATGTATCCCTATAGGAGAAAACAGAGTGAAACCTAAACATGAAAACGCTTGCTGCAAAGGAACGGTTTAACCTAGAAGAACGAAATTTGGTGAGCCAAGTGGGATTGTTGTACTGATCATTACCTTCCAGTATTATCAAGATTGGGTGAAAAAATGTTTGCTGAGACTTCAGGAAACTCATAGTTTTTTGGAAGCTTGGCAACCCCTTTCAATGAAAGTGATTCTCGTCAGTCTCTGCTTGGGGCTACATCAGTAGGACACCAACCATAGCGATAGAACTTGGAACTACATTATTGTGCCAAGTTTCAAAGAACTAGCACAAACCGTGTTTGATTTAGAGTTCCAACTACATGTATCCATATAGGAGAAAACAGAGTGAAACCTAAACATGAAAACGGTTACTGCAAAGGAACGGTTTAACCTAGAAGAACGAAATTGGTGAGCCAAGTGGGATTGGTGTACTGATCATGACCTGCCAGTATCATCAAGATTGGGTGAAAAAATGTTTGCTGAGAATTCCGGAAAATCGTAGTTTTTTGGAAGCTTGGCAACCCCTTTCAATGAAAGTGATTCTCGTCAGTCTCTGCTTGGGGCTACTTCAATAGGACACCAACCATAGCGATAGAACTTGGAACTACATTATTGTGCCAAGTTTCAAAGAGCTAGCACAAACCGTGTTTGATTTAGAGTTCCAACTACATGTATCCATATAGGAGAAAACAGAGTGAAACCTAAATATGAAAACGGTTACTGCAAAGGAACGGTTTAACCTAGAAGAACGAAATTTGGTGAGCCAAGTGGGATTGGTGTACTGATCATTACCTGCCAGTATCATCAAGATTGGGTGAAAAAATGTTTGCTGAGACTTCAGGAAACTCGTAGTTTTTTGGAAGCTTGGCAACCCCTTTCAATGAAAGTGATTCTCGTCAGTCTCTCCTTGGGGCTACTTCAGTAGGACACCAACCATAGTGATAGAACTTGGAACTACATTATTGTGCCAAGTTTCAAAGAGCTAGCCCAAAACGTGTTTGATTTAGAATTCCAACTACATGTATCCATATAGGAGAAAACAGAGTGAAACCTAAACATGAAAATGGTTACTGCAAAGGAACGGTTTACCTAGAAGAACGAAATTTGGTGAGCCAAGTGGGATTGGTGTACTGATCATTACCTGCCAGTATCATCAAGATTGGGTGAAAAAATGTTTGCTGAGACTTCAGGAAACTCGTAGTTTTTTGGAAGCTTGGCAACCCCTTTCAATGAAAGTGATTCTCGTCAGTCTCTGCTTGGGGCTACTTCAAAAGGACACCAACCATAGCGATCGAACTTGGAACTACATTATTGTGCCAAGTTTCAAAGAGCTAGCACAAACGTGTTTGATTTAGAGTTCCAACTACATGTATCATATAGGAGAAAACAGAGTGAAACCTAAACATGAAAACGGTTACTGCAAAGGAACGGTTTAACCTAGAAGAACGAAATTTGGTGAGCCAAGTGGGATTGGTGTACTGATCATGACCTGCCAGTATCATCAAGATTGGGTGAAAAAATGTTTGCTGAGAATTCCGGAAAATCGTAGTTTTTTGGAAGCTTGGCAACCCCTTTCAATGAAAGTGATTCTCGTCAGTCTCTCCTTGGGTCTACTTCAGTAGGACACCAACCATAGCGATAGAACTTGGAACTACATTATTGTGCCAAGTTTCAAAGAGCTAGCACAAACCGTGTTTGATTTAGAGTTCCAACTACATGTATCCATATAGGAGAAAACAGAGTGAAACCTAAATATGAAAACGGTTACTGCAAAGGAACGGTTTAACCTAGAAGAACGAAATTTGGTGAGCCAAGTGGGATTGGTGTACTGATCATTACCTGCCAGTATCATCAAGATTGGGTGAAAAAATGTTTGCTGAGACTTCAGGAAACTCGTAGTTTTTTGGAAGCTTGCCAACCCCTTTCAATGAAAGTGATTCTCGTCAGTCTCTCCTTGGGGCTACTTCAGTAGGACACCAACCATAGCGATAGAACTTGGAACTACATTATTGTGCCAAGTTTCAAATAGCTATCACAAACCGTGTTTGATTTAGAGTTCCAACTACATGTATCCATATAGGAGAAAACAGAGTGAAACCTAAACATGAAAACGGTTACTGCAAAGGAACGGTTTAACCTAGAAGAATGAAATTTGGTGAGCCATGTGGGAATGGTGTTCTGATCATTACCTGCCAGTATCATCAAGATTGGGTGAAAAAATGTTTGCTGAGACTTCAGGAAACTCGTAGTTTTTTGGAAGCTTGGCAACCCCTTTCAGTGAAAGTGATTCTCGTCAGTCTCTCCTTGGGGCTACTTCAGTAGGACACCAACCATAGCGATAGAACTTGGAACTACATTATTGTGCCAAGTTTCAAAGAGCTAGCCCAAACCGTGTTTGATTTAGAATTCCAACTACATGTATCCATATAGGAGAAAACAGAGTGAAACCTAAACATGAAAATGGTTACTGCAAAGGAACGGTTTAACCTAGAAGAACGAAATTTGGTGAGCCAAGTGGGATTGGTGTACTGATCATTACCTGCCAGTATCATCAAGATTGGGTGAAAAAATGTTTGCTGAGACTTCAGGAAACTCGTAGTTTTTTGGAAGCTTGGCAACCCCTTTCAATGAAAGTGATTCTCGTCAGTCTCTGCTTTGGGCTACTTCAAAAGGACACCAACCATAGCGATCGAACTTGGAACTACATTATTGTGCCAAGTTTCAAAGAGCTAGCACAAACCGTGTTTGATTTAGAGTTCCAACTACATGTATCCATATAGGAGAAAACAGAGTGAAACCTAAACATGAAAACGGTTACTGCAAAGGAACGGTTTAACCTAGAAGAACGAAATTTGGTGAGCCAAGTGGGATTGGTGTACTGATCATTACCTGCCAGTATCATCAAGATTGGGTGAAAAAATGTTTCCTGAGATTTCAGGAAACTCGTAGTTTTTGGAATCTTGGCAACACCTTTCAATGAAAGCGATTCTCGTCAGTCTCTGCTTGGGTCTACTTAAATAGGACACCAACCATATCGATAGACCTTGGAACTACATTATTGTGCCAAGTTTCAAAGAGCTAGCACAAACCATGTTTGATTTAGAGTTCCAAATACATGTATCCCTATAGGAGAAAACAGAGTGAAACCTAAACATGAAAACGCTTGCTGCAAAGGAACGGTTTAACCTAGAAGAACGAAATTTGGTGAGCCAAGTGGGATTGGTGTACTGATCATTACCTGCCAGTATCATCAAGATTGGGGTGAAAAAATGTTTTGCTGAGATTTCCGGAAACTCGTAGTTTTTTGGAAGCTTGGCAACCCCTTTCAAGGAAAGTGATTCTCGTCAGTCTCTGCTTGGGGTTACTTAAATAGGACACCAGCCATAGCGATAGAACTTGGAACTACATTATTGTGCCAAATTTCAACGAGCTAGCACAAACCGTGTTTGATTTAGAGTTCCAAATACATGTATCCATATAGGAGAAAACAGAGTGAAACCTAAACATAAAAACGGTTACTGCAAACGAACGGTTTAATCTAGAAGAATGAAATTGGGTGAGCCAAGTGGGATTGGTGTCCTGATCATTACCTGCCAGTATCATCAAGATTGGGTGAAAAAATGTTTTGCTGAGATTTCAGGAAACTCGTAGTTTTTTGGAAGCTTTTCTACCCCTTTCAATGAAAGTGATTCTTGTCAGTCTCTCCTTGGGGCTACTTCAATAGGACAGAAACCACAGGGATAGAACTTGGAACTACATTATTGTGCCAAGTCTCACAGAGCTAGCACAAACCGTGTTTGATTTAGAGTTCCAAATACATGTATCCATATAGGAGAAAACAGAGTGAAACCTAAACATGAAAACGGTTACTGCAAAGGAACGGTTTAACCTAGAAGAACGAAATTTGGTGAGCCAAGTGGGATTGGTGTACTGATCATTACCTGCCAGTATCATCAAGATTGGGTGAAAAAATGTTTGCTGAGACTTCAGGAAACTCGTAGTTTTTTGGAAGCTTGGCAACCCCTTTCAATGAAAGTGATTCTCGTCAGTCTCTCCTTGGGGCTACTTCAGTAGGACACCAACCATAGCGATAGAACTTGGAACTACCTTATTGTGCCAAATTTCAAATAGCTATCACAAACCGTGTTTGATTTAGAGTTCCAACTACATGTATCCATATAGGAGAAAACAGAGTGAAACCTAAACATGAAAACGGTTACTGCAAAGGAACGGTTTAACCTAGAAGAACGAAATTTGGTGAGCCAAGTGGGAATGGTGTTCTGATCATTACCTGCCAGTATCATCAAGATTGGGTGAAAAAATGTTTGCTGAGATTTCAGGAAACTCGTAGTTTTTTGGAAGCTTGGCAACCCCTTTCAGTGAAAGTGATTCTCGTCAGTCTCTCCTTGGGGCTACTTCAGTAGGACACCAACCATAGCGATAGAACTTGGAACTACATTATTGTGCCAAGTTTCAAAGAGCTAGCCCAAACCGTGTTTGATTTAGAATTCCAACTACATGTATCCATATAGGAGAAAACAGAGTGAAACCTAAACATGTAAATGGTTACTGCAAAGGAACGGTTCAACCTAGAAGAACGAAATTGGTGAGCCAAGTGGGATTGGTGTACTGATCATTACCTGCCAGTATCATCAAGATTGGGTGAAAAATGTTTGCTGAGACTTCAGGAAACTCGTAGTTTTTTGGAAGCTTGGCAACCCCTTTCAATGAAAGTGATTCTCGTCAGTCTCTGCTTGGGGCTACTTCAAAAGGACACCAACCATAGCGATCGAACTTGGAACTACATTATTGTGCCAAGTTTCAAAGAGCTAGCACAAACCGTGTTTGATTTAGAGTTCCAACTACATGTATCCATATAGGAGAAAACAGAGTGAAACCTAAACATGAAAACGGTTACTGCAAAGGAACGGTTTAACCTAGAAGAACGAAATTTGGTGAGCCAAGTGGGATTGGTGTACTGATCATTACCTGCCAGTATCATCAAGATTGGGTGAAAAAATGTTTGCTGAGACTTCAGGAAACTCATAGTTTTTTGGAAGCTTGGCAACCCCTTTCAATGAAAGTGATTCTCGTCAGTCTCTGCTTGGGGCTACATCAGTAGGACACCAACCATAGCGATAGAACTTGGAACTACATTATTGTGCCAAGTTTCAAAGAGCTAGCACAAACCGTGTTTGATTTAGAGTTCCAACTACATGTATCCATATAGGAGAAAACAGAGTGAAACCTAAACATGAAAACGGTTACTGCAATGGAACGGTTTAACCTAGAAGAACGAAATTTGGTGACCCAAGTGGAAATGGTGTACTGATCATTACCTGCCAGTATCATCAAGATTGGGTGAAAAAATGTTTGCTGAGACTTCAGGAAACTCGTAGTTTTTTGGAAGCTTGGCAACCCCTTTCAATGAAAGTGATTCTCGTCAGTCTCTCCTTTGGGGCTACTTCAGTAGGACACCAACCATAGCGATAGAACTTGGAACTACATTATTGTGCCAAGTTTGAAAGAGCTAGCACAAACCGTGTTTGATTTAGAGTTCCAACTACATGTATCCATATAGGAGAAAACAGAGTGAAACCTAAACATGAAAACGGTTACTGCAAAGGAACGGTTTAACCTAGAAGAACGAAATTTGGTGAGCCAAGTGGGAATGGTGTTCTGATCATTACCTGCCAGTATCATCAAGATTGGGTGAAAAAATGTTTGCTGAGATTTCAGGAAACTCGTAGTTTTTTGGAAGCTTGGCAACCCCTTTCAATGAAAGTGATTCTCGTCAGTCTCTCCTTGGGGCTACTTCAGTAGGACACCAACCATAGCGATCGAACTTGGAACTACATTATTGTGCCAAGTTTCAAAGAGCTAGCCCAAACCGTGTTTGATTTAGAATTCCAACTACATGTATCCATATAGGAGAAAACAGAGTGAAACCTTAACATGAAAACGGTTACTGCAAAGGAACGGTTTAACCTAGAAGAACGAAATTTGGTGAGCCAAGTGGGATTGGTGTCGTGATCATTACCTGCCAGTATCATCAAGATTGGGTGAAAAAATGTTTGCTGAGACTTCAGGAAACTCGTAGTTTTTGGAAGCTTGGCAACCCCTTTCAATGAAAGTGATTCTCGTCAGTCTCTCCTTGGGGCTACTTCAGTAGGACACCAATCATAGCGATAGAACTTGGAACTACATTATTGTGCCAAGTTTCAAAGAGCTAGCACAAACAGTGTTTGATTTAGAGTTCCAACTACATGTATCCATATAGGAGAAAACAGAGTGAAACCTTAACATGAAAACGGTTACTGCAAAGGAACGGTTTAACCTAGAAGAACGAAATTTGGTGAGCCAAGTGGGATTGGTGTACTGATCATTACCTGCCAGTATCATCAAGATTGGGTGAAAAAATGTTTGCTGAGACTTCAGGAAACTCGTAGTTTTTGGAAGCTTGGCAACCCCTTTCAATGAAAGTGATTCTCGTCAGTCTCTCCTTGGGGCTACTTCAGTAGGACACCAACCATAGCGATAGAACTTGGAACTACATTATTGTGCCAAGTTTCAAAGAGCTAGCACAAACCGTGTTTGATTTAGAGTTCCAACTACATGTATCCATATAGGAGAAAACAGAGTGAAACCTAAACATGAAAACGGTTACTGCAAAGGAACGGTTTAACCTACAAGAAGGAAATTTGGTGAGCCAAGTGGGATTGGTGTACTGATCATTAACTGCCAGTATCATCAAGATTGGGTGAAAAAATGTTTGCTGAGACTTCAGGAAACTCGTAGTTTTTGGAAGCTTGGCAACCCCTTTCAATGAAAGTGATTCTCGTCAGTCTCTCCTTGGGGCTACTTCAGTAGGACACCAACCATAGCGATAGAACTTGGAACTACATTATTGTGCCAAGTTTCAAATAGCTATCACAAACCGTGTTTGATTTAGAGTTCCAACTACATGTATCCATATAGGAGAAAACAGAGTGAAACCTAAACATGAAAACGGTTACTGCAAAGGAACGGTTTAACCTAGAAGAACGAAATTTGGTGAGCCAAGTGCGAATGGTGTTCTGATCATTACCTGCCAGTATCATCAAGATTGGGTGAAAAAATGTTTGCTGAGACTTCAGGAAACTCGTAGTTTTTTGGAAGCTTGGCAACCCCTTTCAATGAAAGTGATTCTCGTCAGTCTCTCCTTGGGGCTACTTCAGTAGGACACCAACCATAGCGATAGAACTTGGAAGTACATTATTGTGCCAAGTTTCAAATAGCTAGCCCAAACCGTGTTTGATTTAGAATTCCAACTACATGTATCCATATAGGAGAAAACAGAGTGAAACCTAAACATGAAAACGGTTACTGCAAAGGAACGGTTTAACCTAGAAGAACGAAATTTGGTGAGCCAAGTGGGATTGGTGTACTGATCATTACCTTCCAGTATTATCAAGATTGGGTGAAAAAATGTTTGCTGAGACTTCAGGAAACTCATAGTTTTTTGGAAGCTTGGCAACCCCTTTCAATGAAAGTGATTCTCGTCAGTCTCTCCTTGGGGCTACATCAGTAGGACACCAACCATAGCGATAGAACTTGGAACTACATTATTGTGCCAAGTTTCAAAGAGCTAACACAAACCGTGTTTGATTTAGAGTTCCAACTACATGTATCCATATAGGAGAAAACAGAGTGAAACCTAAACATGAAAACGGTTACTGCAAAGGAACGGTTTAACCTAGAAGAACGAAATTTGGTGAGCCAAGTGGGAATGGTGTACTGATCATTACCTGCCAGTATCATCAAGATTGGGTGAAAAAATGTTTGCTGAGACTTCAGGAAACTCGTAGTTTTTTGGAAGCTTGGCAACCCCCTTTCAATGAAAGTGATTCTCGTCAGTCTCTCCTTGGGGCTACTTCAGTAGGACACCAACCATAGCGATAGAACTTGGAACTACATTATTGTGCCAAGTTTGAAAGAGCTAGCACAAACCGTGTTTGATTTAGAGTTCCAACTACATGTATCCATATAGGAGAAAACAGAGTGAAACCTAAACATGAAAACGGTTACTGCAAAGGAACGGTTTAACCTAGAAGAACGAAATTTGGTGAGCCAAGTGGGAATGGTGTTCTGATCATTACCTGCCAGTATCATCAAGATTGGGTGAAAAAATGTTTGCTGAGATTTCAGGAAACTCGTAGTTTTTTGGAAGCTTGGCAACCCCTTTCAATGAAAGTGATTCTCGTCAGTCTCTCCTTGGGGCTACTTCAGTAGGACACCAACCATAGCGATAGAACTTGGAACTACATTATTGTGCCAAGTTTCAAAAGAGCTAGCACAAACAGTGTTTGATTTAGAGTTCCAACTACATGTATCCATATAGGAGAAAACAGAGTGAAACCTTAACATGAAAACGGTTACTGCAAAGGAACGGTTTAACCTAGAAGAACGAAATTTGGTGAGCCAAGTGGGATTGGTGTACTGATCATTACCTGCCAGTATCATCAAGATTGGGTGAAAAAATGTTTGCTGAGACTTCAGGAAACTCGTAGTTTTTGGAAGCTTGGCAACCCCTTTCAATGAAAGTGATTCTCGTCAGTCTCTCCTTGGGGCTACTTCAGTAGGACACCAACCATAGCGATAGAACTTGGAACTACATTATTGTGCCAAGTTTCAAAGAGCTAGCACAAACCGTGTTTGATTTAGAGTTCCAACTACATGTATCCATATAGGAGAAAACAGAGTGAAACCTAAACATGAAAACGGTTACTGCAAAGGAACGGTTTAACCTACAAGAAGGAAATTTGGTGAGCCAAGTGGGATTGGTGTACTGATCATTAACTGCCAGTATCATCAAGATTGGGTGAAAAAATGTTTGCTGAGACTTCAGGAAACTCGTAGTTTTTTGGAAGCTTGGCAACCCCTTTCAATGAAAGTGATTCTCGTCAGTCTCTCCTTGGGGCTACTTCAGTAGGACACCAACCATAGCGATAGAAACTTGGAACTACATTATTGTGCCAAGTTTCAAATAGCTATCACAAACCGTGTTTGATTTAGAGTTCCAACTACATGTATCCATATAGGAGAAAACAGAGTGAAACCTAAACATGAAAACGGTTACTGCAAAGGAACGGTTTAACCTAGAAGAACGAAATTTGGTGAGCCAAGTGCGAATGGTGTTCTGATCATTACCTGCCAGTATCATCAAGATTGGGTGAAAAAATGTTTGCTGAGACTTCAGGAAACTCGTAGTTTTTTGGAAGCTTGGCAACCCCTTTCAATGAAAGTGATTCTCGTCAGTCTCTCCTTGGGGCTACTTCAGTAGGACACCAACCATAGCGATAGAACTTGGAAGTACATTATTGTGCCAAGTTTCAAATAGCTAGCCCAAACCGTGTTTGATTTAGAATTCCAACTACATGTATCCATATAGGAGAAAACAGAGTGAAACCTAAACATGAAAACGGTTACTGCAAAGGAACGGTTTAACCTAGAAGAACGAAATTTGGTGAGCCAAGTGGGATTGGTGTACTGATCATTACCTTCCAGTATTATCAAGATTGGGTGAAAAAATGTTTGCTGAGACTTCAGGAAACTCATAGTTTTTTGGAAGCTTGGCAACCCCTTTCAATGAAAGTGATTCTCGTCAGTCTCTCCTTGGGGCTACATCAGTAGGACACCAACCATAGCGATAGAACTTGGAACTACATTATTGTGCCAAGTTTCAAAGAGCTAACACAAACCGTGTTTGATTTAGAGTTCCAACTACATGTATCCATATAGGAGAAAACAGAGTGAAACCTAAACATGAAAACGGTTACTGCAAAGGAACGGTTTAACCTAGAAGAACGAAATTTGGTGAGCCAAGTGGGAATGGTGTACTGATCATTACCTGCCAGTATCATCAAGATTGGGTGAAAAAATGTTTGCTGAGACTTCAGAAACTCGTAGTTTTTTGGAAGCTTGGCAACCCCTTTCAATGAAAGTGATTCTCGTCAGTCTCTCCTTGGGGCTACTTCAGTAGCACACCAACCATAGCGATAGAACTTGGAACTACATTATTGTGCCAAGTTTGAAAGAGCTAGCACAAACCGTGTTTGATTTAGAGTTCCAACTACATGTATCCATATAGGAGAAAACAGAGTGAAACCTAAACATGAAAACGGTTACTGCAAAGGAACGGTTTAACCTAGAAGAACGAAATTTGGTGAGCCAAGTGGGAATGGTGTTCTGATCATTACCTGCCAGTATCATCAAGATTGGGTGAAAAAATGTTTGCTGAGATTTCAGGAAACTCGTAGTTTTTTGGAAGCTTGGCAACCCCTTTCAATGAAAGTGATTCTCGTCAGTCTCTCCTTGGGGCTACTTCAGTAGGACACCAACCATAGCGATAGAACTTGGAACTACATTATTGTGCCAAGTTTCAAAGAGCTAGCCCAAACCGTGTTTGATTTAGAATTCCAACTACATGTATCCATATAGGAGAAAACAGAGTGAAACCTTAACATGAAAACGGTTACTGCAAAGGAACGGTTTAACCTAGAAGATCGAAATTTGGTGAGCCAAGTGGGATTGGTGTCGTGATCATTACCTGCCAGTATCATCAAGATTGGGTGAAAAAATGTTTGCTGAGACTTCAGGAAACTCGTAGTTTTTGGAAGCTTGGCAACCCCTTTCAATGAAAGTGATTCTCGTCAGTCTCTCCTTGGGGCTACTTCAGTAGGACACCAACCATAGCGATAGAACTTGGAACTACATTATTGTGCCAAGTTTCAAAGAGCTAGCACAAACAGTGTTTGATTTAGAGTTCCAACTACATGTATCCATATAGGAGAAAACAGAGTGAAACCTTAACATGAAAACGGTTACTGCAAAGGAACGGTTTAACCTAGAAGAACGAAATTTGGTGAGCCAAGTGGGATTGGTGTACTGATCATTACCTGCCAGTATCATCAAGATTGGGTGAAAAAATGTTTGCTGAGACTTCAGGAAACTCGTAGTTTTTGGAAGCTTGGCAACCCCTTTCAATGAAAGTGATTCTCGTCAGTCTCTCCTTGGGGCTACTTCAGTAGGACACCAACCATAGCGATAGAACTTGGAACTACATTATTGTGCCAAGTTTCAAAGAGCTAGCACAAACCGTGTTTGATTTAGAGTTCCAACTACATGTATCCATATAGGAGAAAACAGAGTGAAACCTAAACATGAAAACGGTTACTGCAAAGGAACGGTTTAACCTACAAGAAGGAAATTTGGTGAGCCAAGTGGGATTGGTGTACTGATCATTAACTGCCAGTATCATCAAGATTGGGTGAAAAAATGTTTGCTGAGACTTCAGGAAACTCGTAGTTTTTGGAAGCTTGGCAACCCCTTTCAATGAAAGTGATTCTCGTCAGTCTCTCCTTGGGGCTACTTCAGTAGGACACCAACCATAGCGATAGAACTTGGAACTACATTATTGTGCCAAGTTTCAAATAGCTAGCACAAACCGTGTTTGATTTAGAGTTCCAACTACATGTATCCATATAGGAGAAAACAGAGTGAAACCTAAACATGAAAACGGTTACTGCAAAGGAACGGTTTAACCTAGAAGAACGAAATTTGGTGAGCCAAGTGCGAATGGTGTTCTGATCATTACCTGCCAGTATCCATCAAGATTGGGTGAAAAAATGTTTGCTGAGACTTCAGGAAACTCGTAGTTTTTGGAAGCTTGGCAACCCCTTTCAATGAAAGTGATTCTCGTCAGTCTCTCCTTGGGGCTACTTCAGTAGGACACCAACCATAGCGATAGAACTTGGAAGTACATTATTGTGCCAAGTTTCAAATAGCTAGCCCAAACCGTGTTTGATTTAGAATTCCAACTACATGTATCCATATAGGAGAAAACAGAGTGAAACCTAAACATGAAAACGGTTACTGCAAAGGAACGATTTAACCTAGAAGAACGAAATTTGGTGAGCCAAGTGGGATTGGTGTACTGATCATTACCTTCCAGTATTATCAAGATTGGGTGAAAAAATGTTTGCTGAGACTTCAGGAAACTCATAGTTTTTTGGAAGCTTGGCAACCCCTTTCAATGAAAGTGATTCTCGTCAGTCTCTCCTTGGGGCTACATCAGTAGGACACCAACCATAGCGATAGAACTTGGAACTACATTATTGTGCCAAGTTTCAAAGAGCTAGCACAAACCGTGTTTGATTTAGAGTTCCAACTACATGTATCCATATAGGAGAAAACAGAGTGAAACCTAAACATGAAAACGGTTACTGCAAAGGAACGGTTTAACCTAGAAGAACGAAATTTGGTGAGCCAAGTGGGAATGGTGTACTGATCATTACCTGCCAGTATCATCAAGATTGGGTGAAAAAATGTTTGCTGAGACTTCAGGAAACTCGTAGTTTTTGGAAGCTTGGCAACCCCTTTCAATGAAAGTGATTCTCGTCAGTCTCTCCTTGGGGCTACTTCAGTAGGACACCAACCATAGTGATAGAACTTGGAACTACATTATTGTGCCAAGTTTCAAAGAGCTAGCACAAACCGTGTTTGATTTAGAGTTCCAACTACATGTATCCATATAGGAGAAAACAGAGTGAAACCTAAACATGAAAACGGTTACTGCAAAGGAACGGTTTAACCTAGAAGAACGAAATTTGGTGAGCCAAGTGGGATTGGTGTACTGATCATTACCTGCCAGTATCATCAAGATTGGGTGAAAAAATGTTTGCTGAGAATTCCGGAAAATGGTAGTTTTTTGGAAGCTTGGCAACCCCTTTCAATGAAAGTGATTCTCGTCAGTCTCTCCTTGGGGCTACTTCAGTAGGACACCAACCATAGCGATAGAACTTGGAACTACATTATTGTGCCAAGTTTCAAAGAGCTAGCACAAACCGTGTTTGATTTAGAGTTCCAACTACATGTATCCATATAGGAGAAAACAGAGTGAAACCTTAACATGAAAACGGTTACTGCAAAGGAACGGTTTAACCTAGAAGAACGAAATTTGGTGAGCCAAGTGGGATTGGTGTACGGATCATTACCTGCCAGTATCATCAAGATTGGGTGAAAAAATATTTGCTGAGATTTCCGGAAACTCGTTGTTTTTTGGAAGCTTGGCAACCCCTTTCAATGAAAGTGATTCTCGTCAGTCTCTGCTTGGGGCTACTTCAATAGGACACCAACCATAGCGATAGAACTTGGAACTACATTATTGTGCCAAGTTTCAAAGAGCTAGCACAAACCGTGTTTGATTTAGAGTTCCAACTACATGTATCCCTATAGGAGAAAACAGAGTGAAACCTAAACATGAAAACGGTTACTGCAAGGAACAGTTTAACCTAGAAGAACGAAATTTGGTGAGCCAAGTGGAATTGGTGTACTGATCATTACCTGCCAGTATCATCAAGATTGGGTGAATAAATGTTTGCTGAGACTTCAGGAGACTCGTAGTTTTTTGGAAGCTTGGCAACCCCTTTCAATGAAAGTGATTCTCGTCAGTCTCTCCTTGGGGCTACTTCTGTAGGACACCAACCATAGCGATAGAATTTGGAACTACATTATTGTGCCAAGTTTCAAAGAGCTAGCACAAACCGTGTTTGATTTAGAGTTCCAACTACATGTATCCATATAGGAGAAAACAGAGTGAAACCTAAACATGAAAACGGTTACTGCAAAGGAACGGTTTAACCTAGAAGAACGAAATTTGGTGAGCCAAGTGGGATTGGTGTACTGATCATTACCTTCCAGTATTATCAAGATTGGGTGAAAAAATGTTTGCTGAGACTTCAGGAAACTCATAGTTTTTTGGAAGCTTGGCAACCCCTTTCAATGAAAGTGATTCTCGTCAGTCTCTCCTTGGGGCTACATTAGTAGGACACCAACCATAGCGATAGAACTTGGAACTACATTATTGTGCCAAGTTTCAAAGAGCTAGCACAAACCGTGTTTGATTTAGAGTTCCAACTACATGTATCCATATAGGAGAAAACAGAGTGAAACCTAAACATGAAAACGGTTACTGCAAAGGAACGGTTTAACCTACAAGAAGGAAATTTGGTGAGCCAAGTGGGATTGGTGTACTGATCATTAACTGCCAGTATCATCAAGATTGGGTGAAAAAATGTTTGCTGAGACTTCAGGAAACTCGTAGTTTTTTGGAAGCTTGGCAACCCCTTTCAATGAAAGTGATTCTCGTCAGTCTCTCCTTGGGGCTACTTCAGTAGGACACCAACCATAGCGATAGAACTTGGAACTACATTATTGTGCCAAGTTTCAAATAGCTAGCACAAACCGTGTTTGATTTAGAGTTCCAACTACATGTATCCATATAGGAGAAAACAGAGTGAAACCTAAACATGAAACGGTTACTGCAAAGGAACGGTTTAACCTAGAAGAACAAAATTTGGTGAGCCAAGTGCGAATGGTGTTCTGATCATTACCTGCCAGTATCATCAAGATTGGGTGAAAAAATGTTTGCTGAGACTTCAGGAAACTCGTAGTTTTTTGGAAGCTTGGCAACCCCTTTCAATGAAAGTGATTCTCGTCAGTCTCTCCTTGGGGCTACTTCAGTAGGACACCAACCATAGCGATAGAACTTGGAAGTACATTATTGTGCCAAGTTTCAAATAGCTAGCCCAAACCGTGTTTGATTTAGAATTCCAACTACATGTATCCATATAGGAGAAAACAGAGTGAAACCTAAACATGAAAACGGTTACTGCAAAGGAACGATTTAACCTAGAAGAACGAAATTTGGTGAGCCAAGTGGGATTGGTGTACTGATCATTACCTTCCAGTATTATCAAGATTGGGTGAAAAATGTTTGCTGAGACTTCAGGAAACTCATAGTTTTTTGGAAGCTTGGCAACCCCTTTCAATGAAAGTGATTCTCGTCAGTCTCTCCTTGGGGCTACATCAGTAGGACACCAACCATAGCGATAGAACTTGGAACTACATTATTGTGCCAAGTTTCAAAGAGCTAGCACAAACCGTGTTTGATTTAGAGTTCCAACTACATGTATCCATATAGGAGAAAACAGAGTGAAACCTAAACATGAAAACGGTTACTGCAAAGGAACGGTTTAACCTAGAAGAACGAAATTTGGTGAGCCAAGTGGGAATGGTGTACTGATCATTACCTGCCAGTATCATCAAGATTGGGTGAAAAAATGTTTGCTGAGACTTCAGGAAACTCGTAGTTTTTTGGAAGCTTGGCAACCCCTTTCAATGAAAGTGATTCTCGTCAGTCTCTCCTTGGGGCTACTTCAGTAGGACACCAACCATAGTGATAGAACTTGGAACTACATTATTGTGCCAAGTTTCAAAGAGCTAGCACAAACCGTGTTTGATTTAGAGTTCCAACTACATGTATCCATATAGGAGAAAACAGAGTGAAACCTAAACATGAAAACGGTTACTGCAAAGGAACGGTTTAACCTAGAAGAACGAAATTTGGTGAGCCAAGTGGGATTGGTGTACTGATCATTACCTGCCAGTATCATAAGATTGGGTGAAAAAATGTTTGCTGAGAATTCCGGAAAATGGTAGTTTTTTGGAAGCTTGGCAACCCCTTTCAATGAAAGTGATTCTCGTCAGTCTCTCCTTGGGGCTACTTCAGTAGGACACCAACCATAGCGATAGAACTTGGAACTACATTATTGTGCCAAGTTTCAAAGAGCTAGCACAAACCGTGTTTGATTTAGAGTTCCAACTACATGTATCCATATAGGAGAAAACAGAGTGAAACCTTAACATGAAAACGGTTACTGCAAAGGAACGGTTTAACCTAGAAGAACGAAATTTGGTGAGCCAAGTGGGATTGGTGTACGGATCATTACCTGCCAGTATCATCAAGATTGGGTGAAAAAATATTTGCTGAGATTTCCGGAAACTCGTTGTTTTTTGGAAGCTTGGCAACCCCTTTCAATGAAAGTGATTCTCGTCAGTCTCTGCTTGGGGCTACTTCAATAGGACACCAACCATAGCGATAGAACTTGGAACTACATTATTGTGCCAAGTTTCAAAGAGCTAGCACAAACCGTGTTTGATTTAGAGTTCCAACTACATGTATCCCTATAGGAGAAAACAGAGTGAAACCTAAACATGAAAACGGTTACTGCAAGGAACAGTTTAACCTAGAAGAACGAAATTTGGTGAGCCAAGTGGAATTGGTGTACTGATCATTACCTGCCAGTATCATCAAGATTGGGTGAATAAATGTTTGCTGAGACTTCAGGAGACTCGTAGTTTCTTGGAAGCTTGGCAACCCCTTTCAATGAAAGTGATTCTCGTCAGTCTCTCCTTGGGGCTACTTCTGTAGGACACCAACCATAGCGATAGAATTTGGAACTACATTATTGTGCCAAGTTTCAAAGAGCTAGCACAAACCGTGTTTGATTTAGAGTTCCAACTACATGTATCCATATAGGAGAAAACAGAGTGAAACCTAAACATGAAAACGGTTACTGCAAAGGAACGGTTTAACCTAGAAGAACGAAATTTGGTGAGCCAAGTGGGATTGGTGTACTGATCATTACCTTCCAGTATTATCAAGATTGGGTGAAAAAATGTTTGCTGAGACTTCAGGAAACTCATAGTTTTTTGGAAGCTTGGCAACCCCTTTCAATGAAAGTGATTCTCGTCAGTCTCTCCTTGGGGCTACATCAGTAGGACACCAACCATAGCGATAGAACTTGGAACTACATTATTGTGCCAAGTTTCAAAGAGCTAGCACAAACCGTGTTTGATTTAGAGTTCCAACTACATGTATCCATATAGGAGAAAACAGAGTGAAACCTAAACATGAAAACGGTTACTGCAAAGGAACGGTTTAACCTAGAAGAACGAAATTTGGTGAGCCAAGTGGGAATGGTGTACTGATCATTACCTGCCAGTATCATCAAGATTGGGTGAAAAAATGTTTGCTGAGACTTCAGGAAACTCGTAGTTTTTTGGAAGCTTGGCAACCCTTTCAATGAAAGTGATTCTCGTCAGTCTCTCCTTGGGGCTACTTCAGTAGGACACCAACCATAGTGATAGAACTTGGAACTACATTATTGTGCCAAGTTTCAAAGAGCTAGCACAAACCGTGTTTGATTTAGAGTTCCAACTACATGTATCCATATAGGAGAAAACAGAGTGAAACCTAAACATGAAAACGGTTACTGCAAAGGAACGGTTTAACCTAGAAGAACGAAATTTGGTGAGCCAAGTGGGATTGGTGTACTGATCATTACCTGCCAGTATCATCAAGATTGGGTGAAAAAATGTTTGCTGAGAATTCCGGAAAATGGTAGTTTTTTGGAAGCTTGGCAACCCCTTTCAATGAAAGTGATTCTCGTCAGTCTCTCCTTGGGGCTACTTCAGTAGGACACCAACCATAGCGATAGAACTTGGAACTACATTATTGTGCCAAGTTTCAAAGAGCTAGCACAAACCGTGTTTGATTTAGAGTTCCAACTACATGTATCCATATAGGAGAAAACAGAGTGAAACCTTAACATGAAAACGGTTACTGCAAAGGAACGGTTTAACCTAGAAGAACGAAATTTGGTGAGCCAAGTGGGATTGGTGTACGGATCATTACCTGCCAGTATCATCAAGATTGGGTGAAAAAATATTTGCTGAGATTTCCGGAAACTCGTTGTTTTTTGGAAGCTTGGCAACCCCTTTCAATGAAAGTGATTCTCGTCAGTCTCTGCTTGGGGCTACTTCAATAGGACACCAACCATAGCGATAGAACTTGGAACTACATTATTGTGCCAAGTTTCAAAGAGCTAGCACAAACCGTGTTTGATTTAGAGTTCCAACTACATGTATCCCTATAGGAGAAAACAGAGTGAAACCTAAACATGAAAACGGTTACTGCAAGGAACAGTTTAACCTAGAAGAACGAAATTTGGTGAGCCAAGTGGAATTGGTGTACTGATCATTACCTGCCAGTATCATCAAGATTGGGTGAATAAATGTTTGCTGAGACTTCAGGAGACTCGTAGTTTTTTGGAAGCTTGGCAACCCCTTTCAATGAAAGTGATTCTCGTCAGTCTCTGCTTGGGGCTACTTGAATAGGACACCAACCATAGCGATAGAACTTGGAACTACATTATTGTGCCAAGTTTCAAAGAGCTAGCACAAACCGTGTTTGATTTAGAGTTCCAACTACATGTATCCATATAGGAGAAAACAGAGTGAAACCTAAACATGAAAACGGTTACTGCAAAGGAACGGTTTAACCTAGAAGAACGAAATTTGGTGAGCCAAGTGGGATTGGTGTACTGATCATTACCTTCCAGTATTATCAAGATTGGGTGAAAAAATGTTTGCTGAGACTTCAGGAAACTCATAGTTTTTTGGAAGCTTGGCAACCCCTTTCAATGAAAGTGATTCTCGTCAGTCTCTCCTTGGGGCTACATTAGTAGGACACCAACCATAGCGATAGAACTTGGAACTACATTATTGTGCCAAGTTTCAAAGAGCTAGCACAAACCGTGTTTGATTTAGAGTTCCAACTACATGTATCCATATAGGAGAAAACAGAGTGAAACCTAAACATGAAAACGGTTACTGCAAAGGAACGGTTTAACCTAGAAGAACGAAATTTGGTGAGCCAAGTGGGAATGGTGTACTGATCATTACCTGCCAGTATCATCAAGATTGGGTGAAAAAATGTTTGCTGAGACTTCAGGAAACTCGTAGTTTTTTGGAAGCTTGGCAACCCCTTTCAATGAAAGTGATTCTCGTCAGTCTCTCCTTGGGGCTACTTCAGTAGGACACCAACCATAGCGATCGAACTTGGAACTACATTATTGTGCCAAGTTTCAAAGAGCTAGCACAAACCGTGTTTGATTTAGAGTTCCAACTACATGTATCCATATAGGAGAAAACAGAGTGAAACCTAAACATGAAAACGGTTACTGCAAAGGAACGGTTTAACCTAGAAGAACGAAATTTGGTGAGCCAAGTGGGAATGGTGTTCTGATCATTACCTGCCAGTATCATCAAGATTGGGTGAAAAAATGTTTGCTGAGACTTCAGGAAACTCGTAGTTTTTTGGAAGCTTGGCAACCCCTTTCAATGAAAGTGATTCTCGTCAGTCTCTCCTTGGGGCTACTTCAGTAGGACACCAACCATAGCGTTAGAACTTGGAAGTACATTATTGTGCCAAGTTTCAAAGAGCTAGCCCAAACCGTGTTTGATTTAGAATTCCAACTACATGTATCCATATAGGAGAAAACAGAGTGAAACCTAAACATGAAAACGGTTACTGCAAAGGAACGGTTAAACAAAAACGAAGAATGAAATTTGGTGAGCCAAGTGGGATTGGTGTACTGATCATTACCTGCCAGTATCATCAAGATTGGGTGAAAAAATGTTTGCTGAGACTTCAGGAAACTCGTAGTTTTTTGGAAGCTTGGCAACCCTTTCAATGAAAGTGATTCTCGTCAGTCTCTCCTTGGGGCTACTTCAGTAGGACACCAACCATAGCGATCGAACTTGAACTACATTATTGTGCCAAGTTTCAAAGAGCTAGCACAAACCGTGTTTGATTTAGAGTTCCAACTACATGTATCCATATAGGAGAAAACAGAGTGAAACCTAAACATGAAAACGGTTACTGCAAAGGAACGGTTTAACCTAGAAGAACGAAATTTGGTGAGCCAAGTGGGATTGGTGTACTGATCATTACCTGCCAGTATCATCAAGATTGGGTGAAAAAATGTTTGCTGAGAATTCCGGAAAATCGTAGTTTTTTGGAAGCTTGGCAACCCCTTTCAATGAAAGTGATTCTCGTCAGTCTCCGCTTGGGGCTACTTCAATAGGACACCAACCATAGCGATAGAACTTGGAACTACATTATTGTGCCAAGTTTGAAAGAGCTAGCCCAAACCGTGTTTGATTTAGAGTTCCAACTACATGTATCCATATAGGAGAAAACAGAGTGAAACCTAAACATGAAAACGGTTACTGCAAAGGAACGGTTTAACCTAGAAGAACGAAATTTGGTGAGCCAAGTGGGATTGGTGTACTGATCATTACCTGCCAGTATCATCAAGATTGGGTGAAAAAATGTTTAATGAGATTTCAGGAAACTCGTAGTTTTTTGGAAGCTTGGCAACCCCTTTCAATGAAAGTGATTCTCGTCAGTCTCTCCTTGGGGCTACTTGAATAGGACACCAACCATAGCGATAGAACTTGGAACTACATTATTGTGCCAAGTTTCAAAGAGCTAGCACAAACCGTGTTTGATTTAGAGTTCCAACTACATGTATCCATATAGGAGAAAACAGAGTGAAACCTAAACATGAAAACAGTTACTGCAAAGGAACGGTTTAACCTAGAAGAACGAAATTCGGTGAGCCAAGTGGGACTGGTGTACTGATCATTACCTGCCAGTATCATCAAGATTGGGTGAAAAAATGTTTGCTGAGATTTCAGGAAACTCGTAGTTTTTTGGAAGCTTGGCAACCCCTTTCAATGAAAGTGATTCTCGTCAGTCTCTGCTTGGGGCTACTTCAATAGGACACCAACCATAGCGATAGAACTTGGAACTACATTATTGTGACATGTTTCAAAGAGCTAGCACAAACCGTGTTTGATTTAGAGTTCCAACCACATGTATCCATATAGGAGAAAACAGAGTGAAACTAAACATGAAAACGGTTACTGCAAAGGAACGGTTTAACCTAGAAGAACGAAATTTGGTGAGCCAAGTGGGATTGGTGTCGTGATCATTACCTGCCAGTATCATCAAGATTGGGTGAAAAAATGTTTGCTGAGATTTCAGGAAACTCGTAGTTTTTTGGAAGCTTGGCAACCCCTTTCAATGAAAGTGATTCTCGTCAGTCTCTGCTTGGGGCTACTTCAATAGGACACCAACCACATTGATAGAACTTGGAACTACATTATTGTGCCAAGTTTCAAAGAGCTAGCACAAACCGTGTTTGATTGAGAGTTCCAACTACATGTATCCATATAGGAGAAAACAGAGTGAAACCTAAACATGAAAACGGTTACTCAAACGAACGGTTTAACCTAGAAGAACGAAATTTGGTGAGCCAAGTGGGATTGGTGTACTGATCATTACCTGCCAGTATCATCAAGATTGTTTGAAAAAATGTTTGCTGAGATTTCAGGAAACTCGTAGTTTTTTGGAAGGGTGGCAACCCCTTTCAATGAAAGTGATTCTCGTCAGTCTCTGCTTGGGGCTACTTCAATAGGACACCAACCACAGCGATATAACTTGGAACTACATTATCGTGCCAAGTTTCAAAGAGCTAGCACAAACCGTGTTTGATTTAGAGTTCCAAATACATGTACCCATATAAGAGAAAACAGAGTGAAACCTAAACATGAAAACGGTTACTGCAAAGGAACGGTTTAACCTAGAAGAAAGAAATTTGGTGAGCCAAGTGGGATTTGTGTACTGATCATTACCTGCCAGTATCATCAAGATTGGGTGAAAAAATGTTTGCTGAGATTTCAGGAAACTCGTAGTTTTTTGGAAGCTTGGCAACCCCTTTCAATGAAAGTGATTCTCGTCAGTCTCTGCTTGGGGCTACTTGAATAGGACACCAACCATAGCGATAGAACTTGGAACTACATTATTGTGCCAAGTTTCAAAGAGCTAGCACAAACCGTGTTTGATTTAGAGTTCCAACTACATGTATCCATATAGGTGAAAACAGAGTGAAACCTAAACATGAAAACAGTTACTGCAAAGGAACGGTTTAACCTAGAAGAACGAAATTCGGTGAGCCAAGTGGGACTGGTGTACTGATCATTACCTGCCAGTATCATCAAGATTGGGTGAAAAAATGTTTGCTGAGATTTCAGGAAACTCGTAGTTTTTTGGAAGCTTGACAACCCCTTTCAATGAAAGTGATTCTCGTCAGTCTCTGCTTGGGGCTACTTCAATAGGACACCAACCATAGCGATAGAACTTGGAACTACATTATTGTGACATGTTTCAAAGAGCTAGCACAAACCGTGTTTGATTTAGAGTTCCAACGACATGTATCCATATAGGAGAAAACAGAGTGAAAACTAAACATGAAAACGGTTACTGCAAAGGAACGGTTTAACCTAGAAGAACGAAATTTGGTGAGCCAAGTGGGATTGGTGTCGTGATCATTACCTGCCAGTATCATCAAGATTGGGTGAAAAAATGTTTGCTGAGATTTCAGGAAACTCGTAGTTTTTTGGAAGCTTGGCATCCCCTTTCAATGAAAGTGATACTCGTCAGTCTCTGCTTGGGGCTACTTCAATAGGACACCAACCACATTGATAGAACTTGGAACTACATTATTGTGCCAAGTTTCAAAGAGCTTGCACAAACCGTGTTTGATTGAGAGTTCCAACTACATGTATCCATATAGGAGAAAACAGAGTGAAACCTAAACATGAAAACGGTTACTGCAAAGGAACGGTTTAACCTAGAAGAACGAAATTTGGTGAGCCAAGTGGGATTGGTGTACTGATCATTACCTGCCAGAAGAATCAAGATTGGGTGAAAAAATGTTTGCTGAGATTTCCGGAAACTCGTAGTTTTTTGGAAGCTTGGCAACCCCTTTCAATGAAAGTGATTCTCGTCAGTCTCTGCTTGGGCCTACTTCAATAGGACACAAACCATACCGATAGAACTTGGAACTACATTATTGTGCCACGTTTCAAAGAGCTAGCACAAACCGTGTTTGCTTTAGAGTTCCAACTACATGTATCCATATAGGAGAACACAGAATGAATCCTAAACATGAAAACGGTTACTGCAAAGGAACGGTTTAACCTAGAAGAACGAAATTTGGTGAGCCATGTGGAATTGGTGTCGTGATCATTACCTGCCAGTATCATCAAGATTGGGTGAAAAAATGTTTGCTGAGATTTCCGGAAACTCGTAGTTTTTTGGAAGCTAGGCAACCCCTTTCAATGAAAGTGATTCTCGTCAGTCTCTGCTTGGGGCTACTTCAATAGGACACCAACTACAGCGAAAGAACTTGGAACTACATTCTTGTCCCACGTTTCAAAGAGCTAGCACAAACCGTGTTTGATTTAGAGTTCCAACTACATGTATCCATATAGGAGAAAACAGAGTGAAACTAAACATGAAAACGGTTACTGCAAAGGAACGGTTTAACCTAGAAAACGAAATTTGGCGTGCCAAGTGGGATTGGTGTACTGATCATTACCTGCCAGTATCATCAAGATTGGGTGAAAAAATGTTCGCTGAGATTTCAGGAAACTCGTAGTTTTTTGGAAGCTTGGCAACCCCTTTCAATGAAAGTGATTCTCGTCAGTCTCTGCTTGTGGCTACTTGAATAGGACACCAACCATAGCGACAGAACTTGGAACTACATTATTGTGCCAAGTTTCAAAGAGCTAGCACAAACCGTGTTTGATTTAGAGTTCCAACTACATGTATCCATCTAGGAGAAAACAGAGTGAAACCTAAACATGAAAATAGTTACTGCAAAGGAACGGTTTAACCTAGAAGAACGAAATTCGGAGAGCAAAGTGGGACTGGTGTACTGATCATTACCTGCCAGTATCATCAAGATTGGGTGAAAAAATGTTTGCTGAGATTTCAGGAAACTCGTAGTTTTTTGGAAGCTTGGCAACCCCTTTCAATGAAAGTGATTCTCGTCAGTCTCTGCTTGGGGCTACTTCAATAGGACACCAACCATAGCGATAGAACTTGGAACTACATTATCGTGCCAAGTTTCAAAGAGCTAGCACAAACCGTGTTTGATTTAGAGTTCCAACTACATGTATCCATATAGGAGAAAACAGAGTGAAACTAAACATGAAAACGGTTACTGCAAAGGAACGGTTTAACCTAGATGAACGAAATTTGGTGAGCCAAGTGGGATTGGTGTCGTGATCATTACCTGCCAGTATCATCAAGATTGGGTGAAAAAATGTTTGCTGAGATTTCAGGAAACTCGTAGTTTTTTGGAAGCTTGGCAACCCCTTTCAATGAAAGTGATTCTCGTCAGTCTCTGCTTGGGGCTACTTCAATAGGACACCAACCACATTGATAGACCTTGGAACTACATTATTGTGCCAAGTTTCAAAGAGCTTGCACAAACCGTGTTTGATTGAGAGTTCCAACTACATGTATCCATATAGGAGAAAACAGAGTGAAACCTAAACATGAAAACGGTTACTGCAAAGGAACGGTTTAACCTAGAAGAACGAAATTTGGTGAGCCAAGTGGGACTGGTGTACTGATCATTACCTGCCAGTATCATCAAGATTGGGTGAAAAAATGTTTGCTGAGATTTCAGGAAACTCGTAGTTTTTTGGAAGCTTGACAACCCCTTTCAATGAAAGTGATTCTCGTCAGTCTCTGCTTGGGGCTACTTCAATAGGACACCAACCATAGCGATAGAACTTGGAACTACATTATTGTGACATGTTTCAAAGAGCTAGCACAAACCGTGTTTGATTTAGAGTTCCAACGACATGTATCCATATAGGAGAAAACAGAGTGAAACTAAACATGAAAACGGTTACTGCAAAGGAACGGTTTAACCTAGAAGAACGAAATTTGGTGAGCCAAGTGGGATTGGTGTCGTGATCATTACCTGCCAGTATCATCAAGATTGGGTGAAAAAATGTTTGCTGAGATTTCAGGAAACTCGTAGTTTTTTGGAAGCTTGGCATCCCCTTTCAATGAAAGTGATACTCGTCAGTCTCTGCTTGGGGCTACTTCAATAGGACACCAACCACATTGATAGAACTTGGAACTACATTATTGTGCCAAGTTTCAAAGAGCTTGCACAAACCGTGTTTGATTGAGAGTTCCAACTACATGTATCCATATAGGAGAAAACAGAGTGAAACCTAAACATGAAAACGGTTACTGCAAAGGAACGGTTTAACCTAGAAGAACGAAATTTGGTGAGCCAAGTGGGATTGGTGTACTGATCATTACCTGCCAGAAGAATCAAGATTGGGTGAAAAAATGTTTGCTGAGATTTCCGGAAACTCGTAGTTTTTTGGAAGCTTGGCAACCCCTTTCAATGAAAGTGATTCTCGTCAGTCTCTGCTTGGGCCTACTTCAATAGGACACAAACCATACCGATAGAACTTGGAACTACATTATTGTGCCACGTTTCAAAGAGCTAGCACAAACCGTGTTTGCTTTAGAGTTCCAACTACATGTATCCATATAGGAGAACACAGAATGAATCCTAAACATGAAAACGGTTACTGCAAAGGAACGGTTTAACCTAGAAGAACGAAATTTGGTGAGCCATGTGGAATTGGTGTCGTGATCATTACCTGCCAGTATCATCAAGATTGGGTGAAAAAATGTTTGCTGAGATTTCCGGAAACTCGTAGTTTTTTGGAAGCTAGGCAACCCCTTTCAATGAAAGTGATTCTCGTCAGTCTCTGCTTGGGGCTACTTCAATAGGACACCAACTACAGCGAAAGAACTTGGAACTACATTCTTGTCCCACGTTTCAAAGAGCTAGCACAAACCGTGTTTGATTTAGAGTTCCAACTACATGTATCCATATAGGAGAAAACAGAGTGAAACTAAACATGAAAACGGTTACTGCAAAGGAACGGTTTAACCTAGAAAACGAAATTTGGCGTGCCAAGTGGGATTGGTGTACTGATCATTACCTGCCAGTATCATCAAGATTGGGTGAAAAAATGTTCGCTGAGATTTCAGGAAACTCGTAGTTTTTTGGAAGCTTGGCAACCCCTTTCAATGAAAGTGATTCTCGTCAGTCTCTGCTTGTGGCTACTTGAATAGGACACCAACCATAGCGACAGAACTTGGAACTACATTATTGTGCCAAGTTTCAAAGAGCTAGCACAAACCGTGTTTGATTTAGAGTTCCAACTACATGTATCCATCTAGGAGAAAACAGAGTGAAACCTAAACATGAAAATAGTTACTGCAAAGGAACGGTTTAACCTAGAAGAACGAAATTCGGAGAGCAAAGTGGGACTGGTGTACTGATCATTACCTGCCAGTATCATCAAGATTGGGTGAAAAAATGTTTGCTGAGATTTCAGGAAACTCGTAGTTTTTTTGGAAGCTTGGCAACCCCTTTCAATGAAAGTGATTCTCGTCAGTCTCTGCTTGGGGCTACTTCAATAGGACACCAACCATAGCGATAGAACTTGGAACTACATTATCGTGCCAAGTTTCAAAGAGCTAGCACAAACCGTGTTTGATTTAGAGTTCCAACTACATGTATCCATATAGGAGAAAACAGAGTGAAACTAAACATGAAAACGGTTACTGCAAAGGAACGGTTTAACCTAGATGAACGAAATTTGGTGAGCCAAGTGGGATTGGTGTCGTGATCATTACCTGCCAGTATCATCAAGATTGGGTGAAAAAATGTTTGCTGAGATTTCAGGAAACTCGTAGTTTTTTGGAAGCTTGGCAACCCCTTTCAATGAAAGTGATTCTCGTCAGTCTCTGCTTGGGGCTACTTCAATAGGACACCAACCACATTGATAGACCTTGGAACTACATTATTGTGCCAAGTTTCAAAGAGCTTGCACAAACCGTGTTTGATTGAGAGTTCCAACTACATGTATCCATATAGGAGAAAACAGAGTGAAACCTAAACATGAAAACGGTTACTGCAAAGGAACGGTTTAACCTAGAAGAACGAAATTTGGTGAGCCAAGTGGGATTGGTGTACTGATCATTACCTGCCAGTAGAATCAAGATTGGGTGAAAAAATGTTTGCTGAGATTTCCGGAAATTCGTAGTTTTTTGGAAGCTTGGCAACCCCTTTCAATGAAAGTGATTCTCGTCAGTCTCTGCTTGGGGCTACTTCAATAGGACACAAATCATACCGATAGAACTTGGAACTACATTATTGTGCCACGTTTCAAAGAGCTAGCACAAACCGTGTTTGATTTAGAGTTCCAACTACATGTATCCATATAGGAGAACACAGAGTGAATCCTAAACATGAAAACGGTTACTGCAAAGTAACGGTTTAACCTAGAAGAACGAAATTTGGTGAGCCATGTGGGATTGGTGTCGTGATCATTACCTGCCAGTATCATCAAGATTGGGTGAAAAATTGTTTGCTGAGATTTCCGGAAACTCGTAGTTTTTTGGAAGCTAGGCAACCCCTTTCAATGAAAGTGATTCTCGTCAGTCTCTGCTTGGGGCTACTTCAATAGGACACCAACTATAGCCAAAGAACTTGGAACTACATTCTTGTCCCAAGTTTCAAAGAGCTAGCACAAACCGTGTTTGATTTAGAGTTCCAACTACATGTATCCATATAGGAGAAAACAGAGTGAAACTAAACATGAAAACGGTTACTGCATAGGAACGGTTTAACCTAGAAGAAGGAAATTTGGCGTGCCAAGTGGGATTGGTGTACTTATCATTACCTGCCAGTATCATCAAGATTGGGTGAAAAACTGTTTGCTGAGATTTCAGGAAACTCGTAGTTTTTTTAAGCTTGGCAACCCCTTTCAATGAAAGTGATTCTCGTCAGTCTCTGCTTGGGGCTACTTCAATAGGACACCAACCACAGCGATAGAACTTGGAACTACATTATTGTGCCAAGTTTCAAAGAGCTAGCACAAACCGTGTTTGATTTAGAGTTCCAATTCTACATGTATCCATATAGGAGAAACAGAGTGAAACCTAAACATGAAACGGTTTACTGAAAGGAAAGGCTTCCTAACACTAGAAGAACGGAAATTT